>NC_037357.1:118094493-118344493 GCF_002263795.3 Bos taurus
GCTGAAGAATTTATGCTTTTGAACTGTGGTGTTGGAGAAGACTCTTGAGAGTCCCTTGGACTGCAAGGAGATCCAACCAGTCCATTCTAAAGATTAGTCCTGGGTGTTCACTGGAAGGACTGATGCTGAAGCTGAAATTCCAATATTTTGGCCACCTCATGCAACGAGTTGACTCATTGGAAAAGACTCTGATGCTGGGAGGGATTTAGGGGCAGGAGGAGAAGGGGACGACAGAGGATGAGATGGCTGGATGGCATCACCGACTGGATGGACATGAATTTGAGTGAACTCCGGGAGTTGGTGATGGACAGGGAGGCCTGGCGTGCTGTGATTCATGGGGTCTCAAAGAGTCGGACATGACTGAGGGACTGAACTGAACTGAATGTCTGCTGCTGTTTATAAAAAAAAGTTACAGAATTGTGGGGATGCAAAATACAGCCATTTTGGAAAAGAGTTTGGCAGCTTCTTATAAAGTTAGATATACATTTACCATATGACCTAGCAATTTCACTCTTAGATGAAATGAAAATTTATGTTCTCATAAAAACCTGTTCATGACTGTTTATGGTAGTTTTGTTCACAATATCCCAACCTGGAAACAACCAAAATTTTCCTCCACTGGGAGACGTGGAATGGGTAAACATGTTGTGGTACCTACATAGAATGGAACACTGGTCAGTAATAAAACAGGGACAATAATAAAATTACACTAATATATTAAGGGAGACAAATAGAAGGACACATATACCTGTTCAGGATAGAGTCATAATGGTGGCAATTTTCCCTAATCCATAGATGTAGTGTAATTCCATCAGAATTTCAACAGTTTTTCATGTAGGTTGATGAGCTAGTCATAAAATTTTATGGAAAAGTTAAATTCCAAGATTAGCCAAGAAATTCTGAAAAACACCAGCAGATTTGCTCTGCCAGCTACCTGAAATTATTATGAATAGAATAGAATTGAGAAAGGGTCCCAATTTTTTAATTAATTTTTATTGGAGTATATTTGCTTTACAAATCTAGGTAGAAAAAAGAACTCAAGGAATTCCTCTTCATTGGTAAACTACTCAGTCTCTCATCCTGATTACTGATACATTTTCTTGTTTCAACATTTGCTTATGCCACATTCTCTCCTTTTACTTCCATGCAATCTGGAGAAGCAGCAGACAGGACTCTGAAGAGTACATCACTCTTTGCAAGACCTTAGTACCATGGACAGAAGCACTAGCCCTGCCTATTCAAATAAAAATACACTCATGTCTGTTCAGTTGGCAAAACCTTTCCTCCAAAAGCTTCCTGAAAGAGATCAAACAGGCACGGATGCTGCATTGAGCACTAGACAGCAAAATCAGGAGACCTAGGTAGAAATTCATGAAATCTGCCACTAATTCATGACATGATCTTAAACGAGTTACTTCACATTTCTATCTGTCAAAGTCTCAGCAGGAAAAAAGTCAAATCAGGCAGCTCAAGAGACTTCCAAAGTGTTGGGAGACTGAAGAGAATCAATGAGTGTTGAAATCCCCAGACATTAGCAATAATGGAAAGCTATTTCCTCCCTTAGTCCTGAAGATGTAAGAGGAGAAGGTGAGGGTGTAACAGGGACCCAGTGAAATAGGAAGCTGTAAAGGAGGGAAAGAATGAGCCAAAGCCAAAAACCACATCACAAAACATGGCAACATCAATTCTTTCCTCCCCTCCTCAATTTCCTCTTGGTATCTTCCATTAGCTAAACTCACCAGGCTCATTGGAAAGAGAGCGTAAGTGATGGTGGTCAGCCTGTACAACACAGAGGGACCACGAATTGATCCTAGAAAGAGTGGAAGGAAGAGAGCAAACTAAGCATTGCAAGGACCATGCTATTTACTAAAGGTATGTAGACTGACACCTTCTAAAATCCCTGATACATAAAAGAGTCTAGGAATCTACCTAACTTTTGAAACCTCCCTCCATGTTCTCTAGAAACCAGACTTTCACACAGAATAATTCTTATTTCCTCAAGAATGGAATTCTCTTCAGTCTTTGGGCTAAAACCTGTTTCTCATTCAGCTAAATTGAACTTTACCCAGTGGGAGACATTCAATATCTTTAGTTAGGCACAAGCACCTCAGTTGCCTATAAAAACTTTGACCAAGATGCTTGAAAGGAATAAGTGTATGACTAAATTTTGATTTCTGATTTCTTCACTTAAAGAGCTAAAGATTTTAGAGATTTGTTCTAAAAAGAAAAAAAGAGTACAGCCTTCAGGTAGGGCTTCCTTCTTCACTCTGCCATCTTAGGGTATAGAATTATGAATAAATATCTGAATATAATACAGACAAGAAGCAAAAACAGTCTGAGATTCTCCACTTTTTAAAAACTTATCTTTTACTCCATATGTAACATATTTCTGTCCTGACTTCATAACTATACTAGGGGTTATAAGTAGGTATGTATGTATATGTATTTATATACAGTCCCAGAATTGAAACAATTACATGGAAAACTGGGTCACTTGAAGATAAATACAGTTTAATTTAAGTTCTTAGGACACTGATTAGGACATATGACACCTGTTTTACTTTGATTTTTTCCCCCAATCCCCCAAAGGACAGATTTTATCCTTCCCTTAAACTCAGAAAATGTTTAATCTCTGTGTATGTTTCCAGCTGCAATGAGAGTAAAAACAACTCTGCCAACATGAAAAAGAGAGCTACAAAGTGGGAGCAAGCCAAGCATGGCCTTAAGCAGTTGTGCTTAAGTTGTGCTTATAAGTTCACCAACTATATATTCGACATGGCACTGGTGTTGCCACCCAACAAATCCTAAGTCCTGGAGCTGCCCCACTCAACTCTCAGTGGTAGCTGTGTCCAGGGTGCTTCCTGGGAGGATGTAGATGGTATTGAGGGCTTCCAAGGCGGCTCAGTGGTAAAGAATCTGGCTGCTGATGCAGGACATGCAGGTTTGATCCCTGGGTCAGGAAGATCCCCTGGAAAAGGGAATGGCTACCCACTCCAGTATTACTGCCTGGAGAATACCATGGACAGAGGAGCCTGGCAGGCGAGTCCACAGGGTCACAAAGAGTTGGACATGACTTAGCAACTAAACAGCAGCAGAAGCATGGGGTATTGAGGGTGCTCTTTCTCTGTCAAAACCCTCATGTTGTTCAACCATCAGGTGCTGAGTTGTTAGACTGCTGCTTCAGTGCGACAGTGCACTAAGCAGGTCATCTGGGGCTCCCAAACTGAAAGGAAGGGGTCGCATGTGAATTGCTGACACTCTTACAATTTACGGTGTTCTTCCCATTTAAAGACTGCCAGAAGCTATTTCCTGGATATACCATTGGACAGGTGGCTGAGTTTGAGCCAATTTTCTGAGCTGTTCCATGTAGTGACCACATAGCTAATTTTGGGCTCTCTGGCAGTATTCAAAGGGCTGTACTGAGCAGATTCTCAATATCACACAAGAATAACTGCAGCTCTGACCCACCTCCAAGGCCTGAGGCAAAGTACAAAATAGATAGACCCTTCTTGGAGCCTTTCCTTCCTTTCTAAATCGCCTTTCCTTCTACCTCCGACCCCCATCATGCCCTCATAAAAAGCCATCCTTTTTCATCTGCTTCCCATTCTGCCCTCAAAATGATCTATGACTCTCTAAAGCCCCAGTCTGTAGGACCCATCAGTGGCTATCTTTCCCCCAAAGAGTCTCTCAATCCAAAATCATTTCTCCCTCCCAAACACCTCACAAGAAGTGGATGATGGAGAAACTTAACATTCTCTAGAAATACCTTGATTTTGAGGGGAAAACTGTTAAGTCAAAATAATACAGCACTCAAAGACAATAACTAGGAAATGTGCTTTTCCATTTTCAATTAACTTTGCCTCCCTAAACTGTCCAGAGGGAAGACAGTGGAGAAAGTGGGGAACTCTCTACCATTTTAAACTTCCTTTAGCAAAGGGAGAAGTAACTTCCTGTCTGACTCCCTCCAGGAAGAAGAAATGAAGGCAGGCACGACTCTTCCTCCTTCTGGAAGCCATCAGCCACTTTAGGACAGCTTATGTCTACCTTACAAAAAAGGGTTTAATGAGGTCATTAAATCTATTTTAACAATTTCTATTAAAATATCCTTTTTGGAAATAAGTTTATGAAATGTTTGACACAGACTCCTCACCTCCAAATTTATGCCACTAACTACATAATTTGAAATTACTCTTTTTTAACTAAATTTAATTACTCTAACTACTCTTTAGCTTTGGGGATATCATCTTGCTCTTGTAATTATCCTAGCTTTCAGTTTTACCCCATGTTATCTACCTTAATACTTTTTTGAAAATAAATGTACTGTAAGTAAATGTCAATAAAGATATATTTGAAAGAATTCCACAGATGACGAATATAATTGTTCTGATTCTTGAAACCAGCACCGAGTTAAATACTCATGCGGGGCTAAGATATTAACCTCTAAGCTATAAGAGGACCCAGGACTGAAAAAGTTAACATTTCACTTAGATGTTAGCAACTTACTCCATAGAATTGGCCTCATCAGCGATTACAATAACACACACATTCAACAGAATGACCTTTGCAAAGCTTATGGCTCAGACCAAACTGTCAACTCTCTTCCTTGAAAGATGGCTCCATGTAAAATATTATCTCAACTTTCCAACTGACTCCACCCCATTCCTACTGACATACTAGAATACAGGAAGACCATTGTAGGTCATTTCTTATTGCATTGGGTGCTTTCTGAAAGAAGGAGCAAGACTGGCAGACAGCAACTGAAAAATCCATTAAATAAATCTATCGACAAAATGCAGAATAAGCTTGAAAAATAATGAGACCATTGCTGAATGAGGCAGATGGCTTGGCAACCCCAAAAGACTAATATCAAACAAACATTCATTTCAGTCTTTATCTAGCTTCACTAAATTAGTACGTGAATTCAAACAAAATTTGTCTTTTGATATTTCTTTCCCAGTCATGGGAACTATGTGAGTAAGGACCACTAGCAAGAGAGGAGGAAATGCTAGCCAAAGAAAATGGCACTTGTAAGTCATGCTGACACTAAGCCTTATATGGGCATAATAGAATCTATTGGAGACCTTCCATCTATACCTCAAAGGCCTAGGGACATATCTGAGTTCTTCTCTCATATGTAATTATCCATAATTATTGCCCTACGTTTTTCAAACTTTACCACCACATTCTTTGTGCACTGCAGTAAAATCCTTGCCATGCTATTGGTGAACTGATCTTCAAAGATACTCACAAACAGGAGAGAGAGACTTACTCTATGGAAGTTCAAAAAGGGGTGGCAATTGAGAGGAGAAAAATCTCTTGCTAATCACATACATAAAATGAGAGATACAGCCATATTAAAAGACACAGCCCTCAAAAAGTTTACTATTCAAGAATATCAGAACTTGGTCACCAGACCATACAAAGACTATACTAAAGATAGGTATGCACATCCCACAAGATTCACTTAGATTTTCTACTCAAAAAATGAAAACTTCAACACACTGAATATTTATAGGAGACCATAAAAGAAAATTAGCAGTTAAAAAAGGAAGCCACTACAAAGGAAAGGATTTGCCATTCACTCTGGAAAAGTCAATGCTAATCTCTCTTTTAAATGACTCATTATGAAAATAAAAGATGTTCAAAATGCATCAAAAGAATATGTGAGCAGGATTAAAGACAAATTTAAGACTGGCTTTATTCTCTTTTCAGGGCTGTCAGTCAAAAGTATTCCTGTTCCTGGGGAACTAGGGGAAAATTACCTCTCTAGTCATCCCACAGAACTCATAACCCTAATGAGAAGAAAAATGATGATTCGTAAGCATAAAATACTGACACATGATGTGAGGCTGTCTTCAGTGAAGAAGTATTTCCAGTTAGACAAGAACTGAACCACTTGTATAAAGGATTTATAAGCTTTTTTCTTGGTATCCAAGCTGAATCTGTGTGCTAAAATCTAGGCCACAAAACCTGAAAGACTCACCCAAGTGTGTACAGTATAGCCCAGGAGGAAAAATTACCTGAATATTTTAGGGACTTCCCAGGCAGTTTAGTGGTTAAGACACCAAGCTCCCACTGCAAGGTGCGTGGATTCAATCCTGGTCAGGGAACAAAGATCCCACATGCCACATGAAATGACCAAAAAATAAAGAATAAAATGATACTTTAGAGTAAAGACCCTCCACTGGGTCATGCATTAATCTTGAACAACCTTCTGCAGTTTCCATTATTGTTATAATGATCATATACTAATTTTATAATCAGAAACAACACTCTGCATGTTTTCCCAATGTTAAGATAAATTATAGAGATCAGTTCAGTTCAGTTTAGTCACTCAGTCGTGTCCAACTCTTTGTGACCCCATGAATCGCAGCACGCCAGGCCTCCCTGTCCAGCACCAACTCCCGGAGTTCACTCAAACTCATGTCCATCGAGTCAGTGATGCCATCCAGCAATCTCATCCTCTGTCGTCCCCTTCTCCTCTTGCCCCCAATCCCTCCCAGCATCAGAGTCTTTTCCAATGAGTCAACTCTTCGCATGAGGTGGCCAAAGTGTTGGAGTTTCAGCTTTAGCATCATTCCTTCCAAAGAAATCCCAGGGCTGATCTCCTTCAGAATGGACTGGTTGGATCTCCTTGCAGTCCAAGGGACTCTCAAGAGTCTTCTCCAACACCACAGTTCAAAAGCATCAATTCTTCAGCGTTCAGCATGGTTTTCCCTATTTTCCAGTTAGGTAAATAAGGCCAGCTTCATCCAGGAGGCTCTCACATGAAACATTCTTCTCCCAGTATCACTTAAAACTGCCATTTCTCTTCCTTTTAAACCCACAAGACCTGTCAAACCAAGAAACTGTTTCTCCATTTTAACTTTAAAAATGTATAAAATATCTTTGCATATAGAGTTATTAGTCAAAGCCTAAAATTACAAAGTGTTTCTTGCTTTAGCTCTATTTCTCAGGGAACATAGAACCAATAAAGGAGGAGTTAATAGATAAAAGGTTTTTCCTCTAGATACCAATTGTGTTACATCGATTATAATGTAAAATTCAAGTGTATAGAAATTCACTTGACAGCTACTAAACAAGACAGCATGAACAAGAGTAATCTAATATATACTAATTTCAGTGGAGAAAATAAATGTTTGTGGGAGGGGGGAGTTTAAAGTGGCATTTAAATATAAGTACTATTGTAAGTACTATTTCACTGTAAGTTCCCACTGTGCCTCATACAATGCTCAGCACACAGTAAAGAGTCAAGTGGTTTAGTGGAAAGAACAGTGGATTAGAAGTCAAGAGGACTGGATTCTAGCTCCAGCTTCACCACTATGTAATTAGCTAACTTTGAATCTATCATTTTATCCATTTCCTCATCAGTAAAACAGGAATTGAATCTACCTCGCCTGCCTCAGAGGCCTGGGTGAAAACGAGAGAATGAATGAGAAGGAACATTTTATTTAAACTATAAAGCATTTTTCAGCTCACTAATTTACCCTTTTATATAATCCTGCTATGGAAAGAAAAGCTTTATTATAAAATTGCATCTTATCATCACTAAAATCACCCAAGATCAATGATAATCAACTCTACTTGCTTCTGTAAGTACATTTTGGGACATGAAATGGTTGGGTGTTAAAGCATCAAGGATATTTGAAAGGCTGTTCTCTAAGTTCTTTGAAATTCTTAATACAATTTTAAAAGTTCCCTCTTCTGAGAATCAAGCCATAGTTGCTTAGAGTTTTGACAACTGACACATCTTATGGGGCCAAGGAAGAACTTTGTTTCTTCTGTCAGCCCCCCAGTGTTGAAAGAAGAATGGTGCAGGAAAATTCAAAATAATTCATTTTTATTCCTCCCTGGAGTGACAAAAGGATACTGAGTAAAATTTAAGGACACTGAAACAACTTATAGACTGATGGGCAAGTAGATCAGTGGTGTCAAAGCTTTGAAACTGCTCAGAACATAACCACACAGAGTTGGTTCACTTTATACCAGCAGTCAACAAACTCTTCCTGTAAAGGGTCAGGAAGTAAATAATGAAGGCCTTGCAGACCACGTAGCAACTGTCACAGCCACTGAACTCTGCTCTTGTCATGTGAAAGCAGTCATAGGCAATACACAAAAATACACTCTAATAAAACTCATTTATGAATGGTGAGTTCCATATAATTTTCAAATGTTAGGAAACTTTATATATAATTATAAAAATTATTTTCCCTTCGATTTTTTTTCAGTAATGTAAAAGCATAAAAACTATCCTTATTAATAGCTTGCAAGCTGTAAAAAACAAGTCATAAGCTGGATTTGGCGCAGAGAACGATCCTTGTTTTAGACAAAGAAATCGCATGAATTTAGGCCAGGCTCCCCAGAAGCAGATCTGAAGAAAAGAATCAGTGTACAAGTAATTTATTAAGGAAGTCCTGCCATGGGAAACCAGTCAAGGAGAAGAGGGAGCAAAGAACAGAGAAGAAAGAGACACTGTAAGAGTCACCTCTCAAGATGGCCCTCAGTAGGGACTTCCCTGGTGGCCCAGTGGATAAGACTCCACACTCCCAATGCAGGAGGCCTGGCTTCGATCCCTGGTCAGGGAACTAGGTCCCACATGCCATAGCTAACAATTCCACATGCCACAACTAAGGAGCCTGCATGCTGAATGAAGACCTAAAAATCCTGTGTACTGTAACTAAGACCTGGCTCAGTCAAATAAACAGATAAATGTTAAAAAGAAAAGATGGCCCCCAGTGGTTCCCACCTACTGCTATTCACACCATTGTGTAGTTCTCTCCCACAATGTACCAGAGTTGGCCTCTGCAATGGAACACGACAGGGATTATGGTATGTCATTTCCACAATTAAGTTATAAAAGACTGCTGATTTTGGTCTTGGGCACATTCTCTCTCTGTGTGTCTTGCTAGCACTGGAAAAATGCAGCTGTCATGTCCTGAAGACATTCAGGCAGCCCTGTATAAAGGTCTACATGGCCAGAAATTGCCTTCTCCAGCCAATAGCCATATGAGTGAGCAGGAAAGCATATTCCCCAGCTTCAGATGACCATTAACTCCAATTTTATGAGAGATCCTGAGCTAGAATGACCCAGTTAAGCCACTCCCAGATCTTTGACCCTCAGAAACTGCGTGTTAAAATATTTTTGTTGTTTTGAAATGCCAAGTCCTATGCTAATTCTTCACTCGGTAATCAGAATTTCAAAGCCATGCAAGCAGGTGGTCTCTGAAACCTCAGGGGGCCGCTGGAATTTAAGTTCCTCCTCAGAGTTGCCCAAACAGGAGAGACAAGGGGGCTGGAGATTTACAAGTCTATCACCCATGAGGCAAGAGCCACCCCAGGGGAACATAAATTCCCAGGCTCCTCTTATCTCTCAGCATGTGAGGGGCAAAAGCGGGGCATACCACAGAGAATGAGTCTCAGGTGCTGTTTTGGTCGTTAAATGTTTAAAAGGTTTTTGGTGGGAGGGATCTGGATACAGCACTGACATTATTGACTATAGGCCATTTCTTTTTGGAGATACAATTGACATACACATTTGTGTGAGTTTAAGGTGTACAACATGTTGATTACCACCATAGCATTAGCTCACACCTCTCTCACATCATATAATTAGCATTTCTTTTTTTGTGGTTAGAATGATTACGATCTAGTCTCTTAGCAACTTTGAAGTTTATAATATAGCATTGTCTATAATCACTATGTTGTGCATTAGATCTCCAGAACTTATCTATAGTTGCAAGTTTTTACCCTTAAACAACATGTGCCCAACTCCCCTACCCACCCTCTCCCTAGCCCCTTAGCCCCTGGTAACCACCATTCTACTCTCTGTTGTTACAAATGTGGCTTTTCTAAATTCTACATATAAGTGAGATCATATAGTACTTGTCTCTTTCTGTCTGACTTAGCTCGCTTAGCACAACACACAATGCACTCTTGGCCGTTTTCATGAGTTTGTCATCTTTAACGCATGTTTACAACATGTTGTAAATGAAACTTACAAACAAGGTTCAGCATTCCAATTCACATTCCATCCATGCCCAAAGACAAGCTGAACATAAAGAATTCTCACCAGGACAATCAGATATTGATGCTTTAGATAACCTAGCATGAAGACAATCAATAAAATCACTTTGCCAGTTACAGATGTTAAATGATGAAAAACTGTCATAAAGTTCTTTGCATGGCCACAGATAGCAATTTTCCTGCTAGCCTCTAAATTCCTACCTAAACTTTTGTTGTTCAATCGCTAAGCTGTGTCCGACTGTTTGCGACGCTATGGACTGCAGCACACCAGGTTTCCCTGTCCTCCACTACCTCCTGGAGTTTGCTCAAATTCATATCCATTGAGTCAGTGATACCATTCAACCATCTCATCCTCTGGCGCCCCCTTCTCCTTCTGCCCTCAATCTTTCCCAGAATCAGGGTCTTTTCCAATGAGTCAGCCCTTTACATCAGGAGGCCAAAGTATTAATAAACTTAGGAAAATAAAACTTTATAACAAATCTTTTAGTAAATCAAATAACAAACTAAGTATCCATTCCCTAACCAATATTAAAATTTTAAAATCAACCCTGGCATTTTTCAAAGGAAAGTGGAAATAGTGACCATCTCTAAATCCTAAATATCCCTTCTCATCTCTACAAATTAATCCACTTTTCTTCTAATTTATAATGAATTCAAACTGGGCCCCAAACATGGCACAACTGTAATCCTGCTGAGCACTGACCATACCTGAGCCTGACTGTTTTAAGCTGCCACAAGGGCAAAATGAAAACAGCATGGACGGCTGGACAGCAGAGCCACAGAGCTGTCAGGACATGGCTCAAAGCTCAGGTCCCCAGTTCAGTATAGTTCAGTCGCTCAGTCGTGTCCTCCTCTTTGCAACCCCATGAATCACAGCACACTAGGCCCCCCTGTCCATCACCAATTCCCGGAGTTTACCCAAACTCATGGCCATCCAGTTGGTGATGCCGTCCAGCCATCTCATCTTCTGTCATCCCCTTCTCCTCCTGCCCCCAATCCCTCCCAGTATCAGGGTTTTTCCAGTGAGTCAGCTCATTGCATGAGGTGGCCAAAGTATTGGAGTTTCAGCCTCAGCATCAGTCCTTTCAGTGAACACCCAGGACTGATCTGCTTTAGGATGGACTGGTTGGATCTCCTTGCAGTACAAGGACCCCCAAAAGTCTTTTCCAACACCACAGTTCAAAAGCATCAATTCTTTGGTGCTCAGCTTTCTTCACAGGCAAACTCTCACATCCATACATGACCACTAGAAAAACCATAGCCTTGACGAGACGAACAAAGACATTACTTTGTTGGCAAAGTAATGTCTCTGCTTTTGAATATGTTATATAGGTTGGTCATAACTTTTCTTCCAAGAAGTAAGCATCTTTTAATTTCATGGCCGCAATCACCATCTACAGTGTTTTGGAGCCCCCAAAAATAAAGTCTGACACTGTTTCCACTGTTTCCCCATCTATTTCCCATGAAGTGATGGGACCAGATGCCATGATCTTCGTTTTCTGAATGTTGAGCTTTAAGCCAACATTTTTACTCTCCTCTTTCACTTTCATCAAGAGACTTTTGAGTTCCTCTTCACTTTCTGCCATAACGGTGGTGTCATCTGCATATCTGAGGTTATTGATATTTCTCCTGGCAATCTTGATTCCAGCTTGTGTTTCTTCCAGCCCAGCGCTTCTCATGACGTACTCTGCATATAAGTTAAATAAGCAGGGTGACAATATACAGCCTTGACGTACTCCTTTTCCAATTTGGAACCAGTCTATTGTTTCATGTCCAGTTCTAACTGTTGCTTCCTGAACTGCATATAGGTTTCTCAAGGGGCAGGTCAGGTGGTCTGGTATTCCCATCTCTTACAGAATTTTCCACAGTTTCTTGTGATCCACACAGTCAAAGGCTTTGGCATAGTCAATAAAGCAGAAATAGATGTTTTTCTGGAACTCTCTTGCTTTTTCGATGATCCAGCAGATGTTGGCAATTTGATCTCTGGTTCCTCTGCCTTTTCTAGAACCAGCTTGAACATCTGGAAGGTCATGGTTCACATATTGCTAAAGCCTGGCTTGGAGAATTTTGAGCATTACTTTACTAGCGTGTGAGATGAGTGCAATTGTGCGGTAGTTTGAGCATTCTTTGGCACTCCCTTTCTTTGGGATTGAAATGAAAACTGACCTTTTCCAGTACTGTGACCACTGCTGCGTTTTCCAAATTTGCTGGCATATTGAGTGCAGCACTTTCACAGCATCATCTTTCAGGATTTGAAATAGCTCAACTGGAATTCCATCAGCTCCACTAGCTTTGTTTGTAGTGGTGCTTTCTAAGGCCCACTTGACTTCACACTCCAGGATGTCTGGGTCTAGGTGAGTGATCACACCATCATGATTATCTGGGTCGTGAAGATCTTTTTTGTACAGTTCTTCTGTGTATTCTTGCCATCTCTTCTTAATATCTTCTGCTTCTGTTAGGTCCATACCATTTCTGTCTTTTACTGAGCCCATCTTTTCATGAAATGTTCCCTTGGTATCTCTAATTTTCTTGAAGAGATCTCTAGTCTTTCCCATTCTATTGTTTTCCTCTATTTCTTTGTATCGATCACTGAGGAAGTCTTTCTTGCTTTTCTTTGCTTGCTATTCTTTGGAACTCTGCATTCAGATGCTTATATCTTTCCTTTTCTCCTTTGCTTTTCGCTTCTCTTCTTTTCACAGCTATTTGTAAGGTCTCCTCAGAGAGCCATTTTGCTTTTTTGCATTTCTTTTCCACGGGGATGGTCTTGATCCCTGTCTCCTGTACAATGTCACGAACCTCCATCCATAGTTCATCAGGCACTCTATCAGATCTAGTCCCTTAAATCTATTTCTCACTTCCACTGTATAGTCATAAGGGATTTGATTTAGGTCATACCTCAATGGTCTCGTGGTTTTCCCTACTTTCTTCAATTTAAGTCTGAATTTGGCAATAAGAAGTTCATGATCTGAGCCACAGTCAGTTTCCAGTCTTGTTTTTGCTGACTGTATAGAGCTTCTCCATCTCTGGCTGCAAAGAATATAATCAATCTGATTTCGGTGTTGATAATATGGTGATGTCCATGTGTAGAGTCTTCTCTTGTGTTGTTAGAAGAGGGTGTTTGCTATGACCAGTGAGTTCTCTTGGCAAAACTCTATTAGCCTTTGCCCTGCTTCACTCCGTACTTCAAGGCCAAATTTGCCTATTATTCCAGGTGTTTCTTGACTTCCTACTTTTGGATTCCAGTCCCCTGTAATGAAAAGGACATATGTTTAGGGTGTTAGTTCTAAAAGGTCTTGTAGGTCTTCATAGAACCGTTCAACTTCAGCTTCCTCTTACTGGTTGGGGCATAGGCTTGGATTACCATGATACTGAATGGTTTGCCTTGGAAACAAACAGATATCATTCTGTCATTTTTGAGATTGCATCCAAGTACTGCATTTCAGACTCTTTTGTTAATCATAATGGCTACTCCATTTCTTCTAAGGGATTCCTGCCCACAGTAGTAGATATAATGGTCATCTGAGTTAAATTCACCCATTCCAGTCCATTTTAGTTCACTGATTCCTAGAATGTCAATGTTCACTCTTGCCATCTCCTGTTTGACCACTTGCAATTTATCTTGATTCATGGACCTAACATTCCAGGTTCCTATGCAATATTGCTCTTTACAGCATCGGACCTTGCTTCTATCACTAGTCACATCCACAACTGGGTATTGTTTTTGCTTTGGCTCCATCCCTTCATTCTTTCTGGAGTTATTTCTCCACTGATCTCCAGTAGCATATTGGGCACTTATCAACCTGGGGAGTTCTTCTTTCAGTATCCTATCATTTTGCCTCTTCATACTGTTCATTTCTGCTTTATTGACTATGCCAAAGCCTTTGACTGCGTGGATCACAACAAACTGTGGAAAATTCTGAAAGAGATGGGATTACCAGACCACCTGACCTGCCCCTAGAGAAACCTATATGCAAGTCAGAAAGCAACAGTTAGAACTGGACATGGAACAACAGACTGGTTCCAAATAGGAAAAGGAGTATGTCAAGGCTGTATATTGTCACCCTGCTTATTTAACTTACATGCAGAGTACATCATGAGAAGCGCTGGGCTGGAAGAAGCACAAGCTGGAATCAAGATTGCCAGGAGAAATATCAATAACCTCAGATATGCAGATGACACCACCCTTATGGCAGAAAGTGAAGAGGAACTGAAAAGCCTCTTGATGAAAGTGAAAGAGGAGAGTAAAAATGTTGGCTTAAAGCTCAACATTCAGAAAACTAAGATCATGGCATCTGGTCCCATCACTTCATGGGAAATAGATGGGGAAACAGTGGAAACAGTGGCAGACTTTATTTTTGGGGGCTCCAAAACCACTGTAGATGGTGATTGCAGCCGTGAAATTAAAAGAAGCCTACTCCTTGGAAGAAAAGTTATGACCAACCTATATAACATATTCAAAAGCAGAGATGTTACTTTGCCAACAAAGGTCCGTCTCGTCAAGGCTATGGTTTTTCTAGTGGTCATGTATGGATGTGAGAGTTGGACTGTGAAGAAAGCTGAGCACCAAAGAATTGATGCTCTTGAACTGTGGTGTTGAAGAAGACTCTTGAAAGTCCCTTGTACTGCAAGGAGATCCAACCAGTCCATTCTGAAGGAGATCAGCCCTGGATGTTCTTTCAAAGGAATGATGCTAAAGCTGAAACTCCAGTACTTTGGCCACCTCATGCAATGAGCTGGCTCATTGGAAAAGACTCTGATGCTGGGAGGGATTGGGGGCAGGAGGAAAAGGGGATGACAGAGGATGAGATGGCTGGATGGCTCACCAATTCGATGGACTTGAGTTTGAGTGAACTCCGGGAGTTGGTGATGGACAGGGAGGCCTGGTGTGCTGCGATTCATGGGGTTGCAGAGAGTCGGACACGACTGAGTGACTGAACTGACTGATGGGGTTCTCAAGGCAAGAATACTGAAGTGGTTTGCCATTCCCTTCTCCAGTGGACCACATTCTGTCAGACATCTCCACCATGACCTGTCCGTCTTGGGTGGCCCCACACAGCATGGCTTAGTTTCATTGAGTCAGACAAATCTGTGGTCCCTGTGATCAGATTGGCTAGTTTTCTGTGATTATGGTTTCAATGTGTCTACCCTCTGATGCCCTCTTGCAACACCTACCATCTTACTTGGGTTTCTCTTACCTTGGACGTGGGGTATATCTTCACGGCTGCTCCAGCAAAGCGTAGCCACTGCTCCTTACCTTAGAGAAGGTCGCCCCTCCTGACCTTGAACGTGGAGTAGCCCCTCTCGGCCCTCCTGCACCCATGCAGCCGCCAATCCTTGGACATGGGGTAGCTCGTCTTGGCTGCTGCCCCTGACCTCGGACGTCGGGTAGCTCGTCTCGGCCACCACCCCTGACCTTGGACGTTGGGTAGCTCCTCTTGGCAGCTCCTGCGCCATTGCAGCCTGGCACTCTTGGCCGCCGCCCCTGGCCTCAGGCGTGGGGTAGCTCCTCCCAGCCACCACCCCTGACCTTGGAGGTGGGGTAGCTCCTCTTGGCCAGTCCTGTGCCATTGCAGCCTGGCCTTGTCGGCCGCCGCCCTTGACCTCGGGCGTGGGGTAGCTCCTCCCAGCCGCTGCCCCTGACCTCGGGCATGGGGTAGGTCCTCTCAGCCGTGCTTCTGTGCAGTCCATCGCAGCCACTGTGCTTAGTATAGTGGTGAGTATCCCCGCCTGTCACGTGGGAGACCAGGGTTTGATTCCCTGACCAGGAGGCAACACACCCTTTTTGGTCTTCCCTGGTGGCTCAGATGGTAAAGAATAGGTCCCCAGGATTTTGCAAAATATAAAGGGATACTGAAGCACCAAGGAGGATGCCAGTTCATAGAGACCCTTTGAGATGTTTCTCCATCCTCAAGCAACACACACACACTATGCCAGTGATTTTTATTTACCCCAGATCCATGTCTTGTTCTTGCCCAGCTGTGTGCCGTATTACAGACCAGCTGACCCCTGTAGGCTGATCTCTGCAGCCAACTGGTTCTTGGCTTGTTCCCGCCAAGAAGAGGGACAGTCAGAAGACTGGAGGGTAGGAGAAGGGGAAAAGTCAGGGATCTTCTCCTTAACTCTTTCTTTGCTGCAAGGCAGTAACTCTGTCTCTGTGGCTCCAGCTCCAGTGGAAAGTCCCTACCCACTAGCTCCTGCCAGAGCTCCTCAGCTTCTGTGCTCTCCTAACTCCCAATTCCTGCTGCCCTTTAGCCAAGGGGTAGGAGTAGCTTCCTCATATTGTTAATTTCCGTGTTGCCTCACAGTCCCCTATTTGACTTCTCAGCTCTTCAACCTCCTTTGTAGCCAATTCCTCATACTGATTTTCCTCTATTTGAAGTAACTGAGGTGGTTTCTCTTTTGCCGACTGAACCCTCATCCAGCTACTGGGCATGTCTGGACTCAAATGGGGATCTCAACACTGGTACACAGGTTTCAACAGTCAAACTATCCCTATTAATTTAATATATATCAAACAAGGAAGCAGGAAGCTGTTTTTGAGCCCCAGCTTTGTGTGTGCCTGCCATTGTACAGGACACAACAGGTGGGGGTGGGGGTGGGCCTCAGAGACTCTGAGGATCACATCCATTACCTAAAAAGCTTTTGAGAATAGCTCACTTGGTGCTTCCATTGAGGTCTCCAAGGTCTGCTTCCTTGGCTTTCCTGGAGGCTGCAGCTTTGTTCTCACAGTTTCTCAATATTCACTTAAGCTCTTATTTCTATGTTAAACCACTTTATTAATTATCTAGAAAGGCTCTGTTTTACTGACCAACTCCAGAGTAATACACCATGTAAGTGTACTTTAAGTATATTGTGCCAAAACCTAACCAAATAGTGAGATGTGAAATTGGAGTTGCTTTTATTTGACATTCCTTTGTCTCTCA
Organism: Bos taurus; assembly: GCF_002263795.3. Lineage (NCBI taxonomy): Eukaryota > Metazoa > Chordata > Mammalia > Artiodactyla > Bovidae > Bos > Bos taurus. Next base: position 118,111,440 of record NC_037357.1, read on the forward strand.
AAGTAACTAACATGACTAAAGCAGATACTGTAAATTTGTCCAATTTGACATCATTCCAACCCTCTCTTGTCTCCTTTTATTATAAAGTCAGGAGTGCTGAAAGCTCACCTTTTCAGACTCCCTCACAGCTAGTGGTGGCCACGTGACTCAGTTCTGTCCAATCAAACACAAGTACAAGTCAAGTACTGGTGCTCCTGTACTGACGCTCAAGTACTGGCGCTCCTTTCCTTCTTCCTCTTGTCTGGATCTCCCTCAGTGCGCAAAGTGAAACAGCCACTGGTTATGATGGTACAGCACAAAGAGAAGAAGAATTTTATTCCTTCATGGCATCCTCAAGCTGCTTTCTCCCAGACTTCTGAAGTAGTAGACAAATAATCCCACTAATTTTTTTAAAACACTGTTTGTCAGTTTTTCTGGGATTTTTCTGCCAAAATGCAATCCCTAACTGATACAATTATGTGTAAAGAAGAAACTGTGCTATTTTTTAAAAATAATATTAGCTTAAATTTATTGAGTCTCAAAATACACTCCCTGCTGGGTAAAAGCCATGTGTGTCTTGTAATTTTCCACTGCAATCATTATTTAGAACAATGCATCTTTATTGAGCATGAAAATAACTTTCTTTGCAGTTGGAATTTACTTTACAAAATAGACATGTTGCTAGTAAAGCCTACTGAAAAGTTAATTATATTTTAATGTACATCAGAAAAAGTTACTATTTAAACTGTTGGTAAATATTTTTATAATGGAAACAATATTTTAATTTATCTTAAATCCAAATGTTCAAATATCAGATTAGTTTTACACAGGACCTAAGTATATAACTCTTTTTTAAATTTATTTATTTTTAATTGAAGGATAATTACTTTACAACATTGTGTGGGCTTTTGCCATACATCAACATGAATCAGCTGTAGGTACACTATGTCCCCTCCCTCTTGATCCTCCTTCCCACCTCCCACCTCATCCCACCCCACCCCTCTAGGTTGTCACAGAGCCCCGGGTTGAGTTTCCTGAATCGCATAGCAAATTCCCACTGGCCATCTATTTTACACATGGCAGTGTATACATTTCAATGCTACTCTCTCAATTTGTCCCATCCTCTCCTTCCTTATGGACACCTAAGTCTATTCTGTATGTATGACTCTCTTTTACAGGTTTCCATACTGAGCTAAGAATTAAATAGAAACAAGTTTTCTTCATAAAGGAATATCACACAGGTAAGGACATGTGAAGTGGTCCAAACTCTACAGCAGGAGAGATTTTCCCACCTGAGAGGCTTCTCAAGCTCAGAGGCAGATGTCAGGTGCTGCTGGATGTCCCCACCTGTCATCATGGGGCAGCAGTTTCTCCTTTGGTTTTTCCATTGCAGTGAGTTGAAGCCCATGGAAAAGGGAGGGAGAGTGCAGGCAGGGATGGTGCTGTTTATATCTCATTCTTAGATCTTCCATCTCCCACTTCCCCAGGCATTCATCTCTCTTCTTGATAAACCAGCAACCTGCTCCTTGACAGCATCTTTTATATGGAAAACTTTGTCCAATGATGTACGTCCTGTCTCACTAACAAGAAGCTCTCCTCCAGCAAGCCTTACAGGAGACAAGAGAAAAGAAGGGAAAATTATACCAAAAGTACACAGTGATTTCCACTAATAACAAGACTCTGGTCCAGTGTCTATTGTTTCATGCCTGGACCACTGCCAAATTTTTTAGCTGGTCTTCTTAAATTCAGACTCTTTCCTTCATTACTTTAGCCATCATATTCTCAAGTGATTCTTATCTAAAACACTGCATTCATCAAGATCTGTTTGTTCAAACATTTTCTGTAGCTCCCTGTAATCTACCACACCAAGCTTCAACACATCTTTCTGGTTTTCAAAGCTCTTAATGGCATTCCTCCCTCTAACTGAACCACATTTGCTTACCAGTCCACTCAAACATACATTTGTCTCTCCTAGATCATTTTGCATGCTTTGGGCTGTGAATTTTTTAAAAAGAAAATCCACACAGTTCCACTGGCTTTTTTAATTAAAGAAGTCTAATGTGGCAGAATTCATAGGGTTGATTAACTCAGTGTCTTCACAACATCATCAAGTACCCTGGTTTCTTCCTTTCCTCTCTAACCTCCCAGGCCCATCAGCCCATCATCAGCAAGGAGCTCATTCTCAGGATCGCACTCCTGTGCTCAAGCCATTCTATACAAAACTGTCCAGTGCGAGAAGAGAAGGCAATTCTGCCTCCTGTTCTCTTCTCAACAGTTAGAAGATCTTTCCCAGAAGTCCCCACAGTGTCCCTTCGTGACTCCTTGGCTACTGTATCATGTGTGTATCAAACTCGGTAGGAGGAGAGGGACCACCACGTATAAGGGAGGGTAGAAACAATTGGACTCTTCCAGCCAGGAAGAAGAAGGAATGACTGTAGGATAGGCAACCACAACATGAACAACACCCCACTTTGTTTTTATCCCTACAGGTCGGCCTCTTTCCAATGTTTGTGCCTTTGTTTTCAACATTCTAAGTCTTCCCTCCTCCTTTTCACCATACAAATGCTTTCTATTCCTGAAGAGCATGGAGATGTAAGAATGAGAGTTTGACACTATGGGGTCAAATAGTCAGGGTTACATAACCAGGAAGAGGCCTACCTGGGATTTAATCCCGAACTTTCTAACCCAAGATCACGTGTGCCCCTTCTGCCCTCTAATGCCCCGTCTTCTCTGTAAAAGTTTCCAGCTGCCATATCACTTCCCCAATTTTGACTTGATCCCAAGCAATTAACGTTCTCTCTCCCAAATTTCCACTATAATAAGCAAAGAAATAGATAATATGGAAACATTCTTAGCAATCCTAGGAAACATAGAAGCGTGGTATATTGTGTAGATGGATTCTATTAAAGAAAGGATTATCTAATGGGTCAACTCATGAGAAATAATAGATGGAATTTCACAGAAGCTCTCATGGCTAGAGTAGCTCTAAGTAAAAACAGATAGGCAGTGGGCCAAATGGGAAAGAAAAAACTCAAACATTTTATAGGCATATATAAGCAAATATATATGGGGCAGGGAGAGACCAGTGGACATCCCTTCTAGTTATGCTCAACTTGGTGAGACAAAGGGGTTAAGAAAAGCAAGGGCATTGCCCTTGGAGACTATTAACAAGGACAAGCATGATTTTGGAAGAAGTGGGGCAGGACTCACCATTTGCTGCAATAAACGTGAAGGAGAAAACACTGAGCCCAGCAGTTCGTTTTCCTGCCCCATGTCCATCTCCTTTACAAAACACTCTTTCTATTCCTTCCAGTCAAGAGCGTCTAAACCTTCCAGTCTAAACCCCTATTTATCAAAGCAAAACAACAAACATATATAAACTTTTCCTTGTATCTTGTATTAAGCTATTTAAACTGAGATCCACACAGCCTCTGACATATCAACCCCAGTAATGGTTAAGCATAAATATCAGGAAGAATAAATAGGAAAAACTTATTGAACGGAGAGAGCGAGTTAGAAGTTTAAATTATAAAGACCTTCTAAGGATTCAGGAAAAAAAGCTGTTAGGGACTTCTTTTAAAACATAAAGGAGAACAATATAAAAATCTGTCATTTGGATTTAGAATAAAATTTGAAATGACATTTTATTTCTAAAAACAGAACCACCCTCAGGTCAGGAAACATTGCTTTCAGATGAAAAATATACTGGAGCTAGACAGTCTACTGCAGAAAACTAAACTAGAGAATTAGAATGAGTTTGATAAAATTTCCCCAAACTCAGACGAAATTGATAAAAAGTTCAATGCCATGGGCAATGTGGGGGACACGGGAGATGAATCGAGGAAACTACATATCTGGACTATAAACTGCATGTCATTTGCCCTCTTGCTCTTGGGGATCTGGGTGCAAGCAACTTGGGCCCTGCTATTTCCATGACCCGTGAAAGGCCAATGTAATCACCTCAATTTCTACTCACTGGGAGGTAAAGCTCGCAGTGCTCTTCTGGCCCAATTTCCATATTTGGTCCCTATTTCTTGCCACATCAAACTGGACAGGATTCAGCCCCTTCACCAGCTCCACCAGAAGTCCACTCAGGATATTTGAACTCGTTATCACATGTCTTTTTCAATGCCTTCCTTCGCTTTTTCCTTCTCCCACCACTGTTCCTCATCCCCACCCTTCAAAACTGCCCTCATCCATCCATTCATTCATTAAGTATCCATTATGCTGGCTAAACAACAGTGACCAGGAGAGGCAAGTCCCTGCCCTCATGGAACTTACATTCTAGTGGAGGATACAGAAGACAATTAACAAACAGATAATGTCAGATGATGTATTACTGGTTCAAACTGAGTAGCTTAAAGTAACAGAAACTTATTCTCTCACTGTTCTGGAGGCTAGATGTCTGAAATTCAGATGTCAGCGAGGCCATGTTTCCTCTAAAGGGTCTAAGGAAAAATCCCTCCTTGTTTCTTCTCTCAGTAGTGGCCAGCAGGCATTGGCGTTCTTTTCATTGTGGCAGCATAACTATAGGCTCTGCCTCTATCTTCACATGGTCTTCTTTCCCTGTGTATCTCCTCTGTGCCTCTGTATCTCTCTCTCCTAATAAGGACACCAGGCATTGGATTTAGCCCCTTCCCTAATCTGGTGCAATCTCAGTTTGATTATGTTCGCAAAGGTCTTATTTTCAACTAAGGTCATATTCACAGGTACCAGAGGTGAGGACTTTGTTATGGGGCGAATTCTGTTGCCACCAAAATTTATATATTAAACTCTTAACCCCCAGTACCTCAGAATGTGACTATCTTTGGAGACAGGGCCTTCAGTTCAGTTTAGTCGCTCAGTTGTGTCCAACTCTTTGTGACCCCGTGGACTGCAGCATGCCAGGCCTCCCTGTCCATCACCAACTCCCAGAGCTTGATCAAATTCACATCCATCAAGTCGGTGATGCCATCCAACCATCTCATTCTCTGTCGTCCCCTTCTCCTCCTGCCTTCAATCTTTCCCAGCATCAGGGCCTTTTCCATTGAGTCAGTTCTTCACATCAAGTGACCAAAATATTGGAGTTTCAGCTTCAGCATCAGTCCTTCCAATGAATATTCAGGACTGATTTCCTTTAGGATGGACTGGTTGGATCTCCTTGCAGTCCAAGGGACTCTCAAGAGTCTTCTCCCACACCACAGTTCAAAAGCATCAATTCTTCAGCACTCAGCTTTCTTTATAGTCCAACTCTCACATTCATACATGACTACTGGAAAAACCATAGCTTTGACTAGATGGACCTTTGTCAGCAAAGTGATGTCTCTGCTTTTTAATATGCTGTCTAGTTTGGTCATAGCTTTTCTTCCAAGGAGCAAGAATCTTTTAATTTCATGGCTATAGTCAGTCACCATCTACAGTGATTTTGGAGCCCAAGAAAATAAAGTCTCTCACTGTTTTCATTGTTTCCCCATCTATTTGCCACGAAGTGATGGGACCAGATGCCATGATCTTAGTTTTCTGAATGTTGAGTTTTAAGCCAACTTTTTCACTCTCCTCTTTCACTTTCATCAAGGGGCTCTTTAGTTCTTCACTTTCTGCCATAAGGGTGGTGTCATCTGCATATCTGAGGTTATTGATATTTCTCCTGGCAATCTTGATTCCAGCTTGTGCTTCATCCAGCTTGGCATTTTGCATTATGTACTCTGCATACAAGTTAAATAAGCAGGGTGGCAGTATACAGCCCTGATGTACTCCTTTCCCAATTTGGAACCAGTCTGTTGTTCCATGTCCAGTTCTAACTGTTGCTTCTTGACCTGCATACAGATTTCTCAGGAGGTAGATAGGGTGGTCTGGTATTCCCATCTCTTTCAGAATTTTCCATAGTTTGTGGTGATCTACAATCAAAGGCTTTGGCATAGTCAATAAAGCAGAAATAGATATTTTTCTGGAACTCTCTTGCTTTTTCAATGATCCAATGGATGTTGGCAATTTGATCTCTCACAGAGGTAATTAAGGTTAAATGAGGAAACTGAACTGGAGTGGACCCTGACCCAATAGGACTGGTATCCTCGTAAGAAGAGGTGATGAGGACACAGGCACATGCAGAGGGAAGACCATGTGAAGACGGGGCGGGGGGGAACAATGGCCATCTACAAGCCAAGGAGAGAGTCATCAGAAGAAATCAACCCTGCCTACACCTTGATCTTTGATTTCTAGACTCCAGAACTGTGAAGAAATAAATTTCTATTGTTTAATCCACCCCGTCTGAGGTATTTGTTATGGTAGCCCTAGCAAACTAATACAGATTTCAACACATCCTTTCAGGGGATACAATTCAACCCACAACAGTACGTGATAAATGGTATAAAAACCAGCAAAACAAAGAAGGAAGCTAGTGAGAGGGGAGGAGTGGGCAAAGGAATTCAGTTCTCCCCACCTCTAATCCCAAACTGGCTCACCCCAGAACTACCAGGGTACAGCAGAACAGAGAGCTCTTTCTATAACTGGATCTACTTTTCTTGGAAGGTAATTGGGAGGAAAACAGTGAAAAGTTCTGTTAAATGATATGAACAATTGTTAAGCACTTATTGTCAGCCAGCGTGCCAAACTTTAACTGCATCATCTCAATGCATCCTTATCACAACCATATGCATTGAGTGCTATTATTTTCTCCATTTTATAGATGAGAAAACAGAGACTCAAGAGGGTCAGGTGACTTACCCAAGTCCAGAAATCTAGAACATAGACCCTCTAATCCCAAAGTCTCCATTTGCAAGCACTATGACATACCACCTCCTCTTTATGTATAGGTTTTAAGTGAGCACTTGTTATATAGAACTCTTCTTTAGGATTAAGAATTTCTTTCAACTGTTAAGGATACTGCATAACTGCATATCAGATATGTTCATGACTCACCACAGCTCTCCCTGTTTTCTGTTTTCAAATAAGAAAGGAAAGGGGCCTGTTGTTTTGGCTTCCATACCACTAAGCCACTGATATTTTAGGGGAGCAATTGAACTCAGTACTAGCTTGTTTTCTCTAGTATCCCCCAAAGATAGGTGACTTTTCAGGGCACACATGAAAGTGACTGTAAATTCAGTGCCTAAATGACACTTGGAGTTTATCAGCCATCAAGGGAGAAGGAGGCTGCCTAGCTATAAAGCAGTGGTTTAAATCTAGTCTTATATACAGGCATGCACATCTTGCAATTTGGCATTTTTTAAGAATGAGGACAGAAAGGAGGGGTGGTATTTTTGTAAATAACAAGTGATATTTCTCCAAGAGAACTGCCATGATCGGTTTGCCTGCAGTGAAAAGTCACTTCCATCCCACACAGTCCAGCTATTATTCTCAGGTTGCTGAAATAATGAGAAACATTAAAAAACAGAGTCAAAATCAGCCACCAAGACACATGACCACGTTCGGACCCACGCAAATTAAAGCCTCCGGCAGAACCGCGGTGTTCCCATCAGCCAGCACCCCCTCGCCTAGCACCCACAGTATCCTCGTTTAAGCACCATCATGTTATTAGGACAGAGGGGCAAAGCATGGGTCAGTGTTCCCTCCACACTTCCTGCTGGTAGAGAAGAATCAATCTCAGTCTTACCTCTGTCTGATGTCTTCCCTCATGCCTCAGCAGCAAAGTGGCCAGTTTCTGAGTTCATGAAACAGCACTTCTTACAGACTGCACTTTTCATCCAGAAGGACCACTGTTAGGACCCCACCCTCCTCCTAGCCACATGACCAGTCCTCTTGTCACAGGGAGTTCAGCAGCATCAGTCAGCCACTGTATCCTCAGTGCCTATGACCCAGCAGGCCTTGTGCTACAGGCCAGGCCTAAGCATGTTCCCAACCTCCCTAACCATATGGTCCCTGATCCTCAGAAAGCAGACCTTTCAGAAGGAGACAGGGCCAGTCAGACAAGCATTTACAACAACATGGACTGTGTGGTCAACAGAATGAGGGTGGCCATGGAAACATACCTTGGGCAGCTTACTTCTTTGACCTAAGCTGAGACCTGAAGGGCGAGTAGGAATCATCAGAGGAGTGTTCCAGGGGTAACAACATAGGTGAAAGTTCAAAGGAGAAGGTGTATCAGTAGGTTGCAGTCATTAAAAGAAGTTTGATGTGTCTGAAGCAAGTTCAAGAAGCCATGGCTCACTGTGCTTCCCTGGACAGTCCATTCTCCTGCTTTTTACAGGATCTGCTTCCTCCAGCTTCACAGTGCCCCTTAATCCAACATTCATCACCTCCCCTTAACTCTCACAACATGAAACCATGTACTATTTTATAGACAAAATAGAGGCCACTCGATAGGAATTCCCTCAGCTTCCTGCTACCAAACATCGAAAACTCCATCTATCTGTGTCCATCCTGAATGTTTTCCCCAACCTCACCCGTTACAGTGCATTAAGGCCTGCCTCTCATTCAAGGCCAATCTCTTGACGCTTTGGAGCCCATTTTCCTTTGGCCATTCCTAGAAACTTCCTTTTTCATCATTTCTTCCTTCTCTTGTATATTCAACTTTTTTCCTCAAATAGACCAGGTCCATAAAATTGTTAAACATGCTCATATTTCTTCCCTTAAAAAAATTCTTTCTATGCCATAATAAATAATGACGTATCTCCATCTTCTGCTTCTTAGTACAAGTTCTCCCAAGAGTTGTCTATACTTAGGATCTCCATCTCTGCACCTCCTAGTTATTCTCCAATTCATTCTAACCTGTTCACCACATCTCCACGCCACCATGTGGCTCATATCAAAGTCACTAATGACATCCATGTTGCTAAACCTAAAAAGGGCATTTTTCAGATTTCATCTTCTTTGAATCTCAAGAACATTTGACACTATGATCCAATCAATTTTATAAATACTCGCCATCCTTGGCTTCCAGACACACTCCTTTTTCTTATTTTCCTCTTACATTTCTCTTCATTCCTTCTAAGTCTCATTTTCATAGTCTATCCTCTACCAAGCCATTCAATGTCTGAGTTTTCCAAGACATAATTTGGGGCCCTCTTTTCTTTCCAATACTCTCTATGTAAAATCATAATCATGACTGTGATTACCATCTTTAGGCAGCTAACTCAAAATTCATTCAATTATATTTCTAGCAGTTTCCAAAACTATATACACATATCTGTTTACTTGGCATTTCACTTCTTAATAGTTGTCTCAAATGCACCCCAAACTCTACATATACAAACTCAACATGTCCAAACTCAAACCCTTCCATGCCTTTCCTTCCACACAAAAACACACTCAAATAGTCCTTTTCAAGCATTTCCTACCTCAGCAAATGGTACCATCATCCATTTTCTCAAACCAGAATTACATGCATCATCTCTTACATTTCCCCTTAACTCCCTGCTTCCAAATTATTGCTGAACCCAATTAATTTAGTCTCTGCCATGTCTCTTGAAACCATACTTTTCTCATCATTTCAGCTGTTGCCTTCCCAATCCACTCTATCACCATCTGTTAACTAGACTATTACAGTGACTACACATTAATCTCACTGCATCCCCTCTCACCTCGCTGCTTAGACTGATCTTTTCAAAACTCAAATCAGGACTTACAGTGCTGGCCAAGTAAAAGTAAGCCCACTACAGTCTCTCTCTCCCAGTGATTATAACTAAATTATAACTAAATACTTGCAATACAGTGATTACAACTAAATACTCTGGGCACAGAAGGCAACTTTCTGAGGACTGTGCAAAATGAACAACAGCATGAAAACTGGGGAGAGAACTCAAAATTTGAAAAAGCCATCCATATGGTAGTGATTTTCACACATTTCCCCCTGTTAATATCCCCAGCTTTGATACCAATTACAAAACTGTACATGCATCCAGGCAGCAAAATGTCTGGGAGGAACTCTATATTCCTGACCACAGGACCAGGAAAGGTGGTGCTTGCAAGTGGAAGAGTATAGGAAAATTCCTGCATATTTTTCTGTTTTCTCTCCTTGCCTTCCGCTATGGAGGATCTCCGTCATGGAACTAGACTTTGGCATCATAGGCAAAACTCCAAGACAAACTCTTGTCTTTCTAGATAGAGGAATTTTAAAAGAAGCCTATGGTGTAAATACTGTGAAAAATCCTTGAATTCTCTCTCTCTTCTCACCACTTTGTCCTAAAGGCAGTTGTAATCACACAGAAATGCATGGCAGCAGCACAGGAAATTAAAACATTCAAAGAAAGGCTGCCTTTCTAGCCAAATGACCAGAAAGAGGGGTATCTGAGGTCTACAGGTATGAGAAGAATACTGCAAAGGGGAGAACTGGAAAGAGAATCCCTTAAGTTTGTGTATAAATGCCTCAGCTGTGCATGTATGGGACATATCCATAGCAACGAGGATCGAAAGATGTGAACAACATTATCAATCAACTTGACCTAACTGACATTTATAAGACACTCAAAGCCAAAACTAAAACCCCAAACCAGCAGATACTGCTGTAGACCTATTAGAATGGTTAAAACAAAAAGCTCCTTGACACTGGTCTTGCCAATGATTTTTTGGACATGACACTCAAAGCACAAGCCACAAAAGGAAAAATAAACAAGTAGGACTACATCAAACTAAAGAAACAATCAACACACAAAAAAGAGGCAACCTACGGAATGAGACAAGGTATTTCCACGCCAGGTATAATCAGGTAACAGTTTAATATCCAAAATATATAAGGAACTCATACAACTCAGTAGCAAAGGACATAATCCAATTAAAAAATGGGCAGAGGACCTGAATAGACATCTTTTCCCAACGCATATAAATGGCCAACAGAAACATGGAAAAGATGCTCAGTATCACTAATTATCAGGGGAATGCGATTCAAAATCACAATGAGAATCTGGCTCACACCTAAATGGACAGCTATTATCAGGGGGAAAAAGGAGTAACAAATGTTGGTGAGGATGTACAGAAAAGAGAACTCTTGTGCACTGTTGGTGGGGGTGTAAATTTGTACAGCCACTCTGGAAAACAGTATGGAGATTTTTCAAAATATTAAAAATAGAACTATCATGTGATCCAGCAATCCCACTTTTGGGTGTACATCTGATGGAAATGAAATCACTATCTGAAAAGATAGCTGCACCCCAATGTTCGCTGCAGCATTAGCCATAGTAGGTCAAGACATAGAAACAACCTAAGTGTCCATGGACAGATGAGTGAATAAAGAAAATGTGATACACACACACATAATGGAGTATTATTCAGTCATAAAAAGAAGGAAACTGCTATTTGCAACACCATGGATGGACCCTGAGTGCATTATGCTAATTAAATGAGTCAGAGAAAGACAAAAACTGAGAGAAAGACAAATACTATATGATTTCACTTCTATGTAGAACCTAAAATAAAACAAAACTCATAAAAGTGGGGAGTAGAATGGTGGTAGCCAGGGGTTAGAGGGTGGGGGAGATGGGCAGAAGCTGTTGAAGGTCACAAACTTGCAACCAGTAGATGAATAAGTCCTGGAGATCTAGTGCACAGCATGGTGGTTACAGACAACAATACTGTATTATAAACTTCAAAGCTGCTGAGAAACTAGATCTTAACTGGTCCCACCACAAAAAGAGAAATGGCAAGTTTGTGATGTGATAGAGGTATTAGCCAATGTTACAGTGGTAATCACACTGCAATATACAAATGTGTCAAATCAACACAGCAGGGAGACGTCAGTCAAAGGGGAACAAACTTCCAGTTACAAGATGATTAAGTTCCAGAGATCTAATAAACAGCATGGTGACCACTGTTAACAACGCTGTATTATATACTTGAAAGTTATTAGTATATCTTAGGTATTCCTACTACCAAAAAAACTGGGGTCATGTGAGATGATGGATATGTCAACTAACCTTATTTTGGTAATCATTTTACAAGTTTTATGTATATCAAGTCATCACCTTGCACATCTTAAACTTATGTAATGTTACATGTTAGTTCTATCTCAGTAAATCTGGGGGGTAGAATATGAGTAAAGCAAAAAATCTGACAATACCAAGTGCTGGTGAGGATGCCAGGCAACTGGAACAATGCAAAATGGTACCACCACTCTGGAATGACAGCTTCAGGTAAACATACACTTACCATAATTTCTCTAGTTTAAGAGCAGGAGTGGGGGTTGAGTGAGTTTAGAAAAATACATGACACGTACTGGTCAAAGAGGCTAGATGGTTTAATGTGTGTATGGATGTTTTGAAGCAGCTGAGTACAGATGAACAAGAAGACAAGTGTAAACAGAAAAAATAAGAGACCAGGTTAAGAGTATCTTTCATACATGTAAGGAAAGTGAAGAAATTTATAGTTAAAGAGGTGATGGTTCCAGGATCAAAATCAAGACTGAGTCTTAAGATGGTGAGATACAAGGTGTATCTACCTTTGGTCTCAATGCCCCAACAGATGATGTGCTCTGTTATAAGTTGTGAAGGTTCAAAGTTGCCTAGCAAGACATTTGCTTAGCAGAACTGGTGTGACTAGTTCCTGCATATAGTTATAAATTGTTGTTTCTTTGGTAGTCTTTCTCCCATTTGTTTCCTACCCTAATTTCCATTTTGTGTATGGAAATGAACCTAAATATTGATTATAGACTCATCAAATATATAACATCTTCAATGTATTGTATGTATTTTATTTATAAATAATATAAATATACAACTTAAGAATGTCATACACATCATGACTTTCCAAAAAATAGATATTGTTTTTTCAAAAGAGATAAAAATTATAAATATTTCAAAGTAATTTTTTTTCTTTTTTTTTCAAAGTGATTTTATGCCATTTTTTAATGGTACCAAAATCCTATTTCTCTCCCCAAAATAATATGCTATAACTGTTCTAAGAAAAGTGATGTGATTGATTATGCTTTATCTTTTAAAAATTTAGTTTAACATCCTCTGATGTAGCAATTTTAAGTTCTAAGTTCAGCTTATTATAATTCTTAGTTGTAATAGCTGCCATGACTAAAGAAGACATATCACAAAAATATGTACTTATAAATGAAACAAATGCAATGTTGCCCATGCTTACCAAAGAATGATACTTGCTTTCTGTTCCCAGTAACCAGTTATACACAGTGGGTTTGGGGGCAAATGAAGTGAAGTGAAGTGAAGTCGCTCAGTCGTGTCCGACTCTTTGCAACCCCATGCACTGTAGCCTACAAGGCTCCTCCATCCATGGAATTTTCCAGGCAAGAGTACTGGAGTGGATTGCCATTTCCTTCTCCAGGGGATCTTCCCCGCCCAGGGAAATTTGGGGGCAAATAGGCCAGTTAATTTCCGCCCTCCTTAATACTAATCCATTTTTCTTACAGAGTAATCAGAATGTGCCTAATTTGTACATCTTTGACAAAGTGTCTCAAATCCCACAAAAATTCTGTTTTGAAAAATTTAAAGGAATTAGAAATTTCTGTCTCTGACATGTATGTGCATGCATGAGTGTGTGTGTGCTTGAGAGAGAGAGAGTTATATGTGACACTGGTTTTCAGTGACAAAAACCTCATAAGGAAGAAACACATTCCCAAACATCTATTTTCAAATGCAGTCTCCATACACAAGTTCGTTTTGAAAAGCAGTTACTTTCTCACACAGTGTTAAAACATCAGCTTTATATTGAAGATATAGATTGTGTAGGCATGTGTGTGAATAAATACATGGAAATATTCTACTGCCAGATGTGATTAGGCATCATTGCTCATATCTGACAATGAGGCTAAGGAAGAATTCACACAGGAGCAGGAGAATCAGCTCTGCCATTTCTCATGTTTTGCTCACACTTACATTCTAAATATTTCCTTAATCCTCAGTTTCTTGGCAGAATTCCTTTTAATCTACTGGTCCATTTGGAGAACAATAGATCAATTAATACATAATATAGGTAGCATCTACCACAAATCCACTAAACAGGGCACAAAATCAATTTAAAAACAGAAAACACTGAAATAAGTGAGTCACCACCAAGCCTCCTGAATTCCCCTTGGCCAAACAGAACCCATTATCATCTCATATATGAACTGAATAGATACATCTATATCAGCCTATATATTACATAAGAAAGCCAAATTTCTTACTTATTTTTATATAAAAAATAGAAACTAAATTTTTGCTCCACAAATGTTACCTCTCTGGTGCTCACATGCCACTATGGAGAGATTCATGAAATTTATCGTAAGATCCATTTAAGGAAACATTTTACAACCAATAAAATCATATGACAGAATAATAATTAAATATGGGGAAAGACAATATACCATTAGAGTGAAAAGTGGTTTACCAATAGCATTTTTCCTATATGTGGGACAAAGGAAATATTTTTACATATGAGTGAATACAGTCAACGAAAAGTTACTAGAAGCATACACACCACAATGTTAGCAGCAATTATCTCAGGATGGTAAGACTATGGATAATTGCTACTTCCCTGTCTCTCTGATGCTGGGAGGGACTGGGGGCAGGAGGAGAAGGGGACGACAGAGGATGAGATGGCTGGATGGCATCACTGACTCGATGGATGTGAGTCTGGGTGAACTCCAGGAGTTGGTGATGGACAGGGAGACCTGGCGTGCTGCAATTCATGGGGTCACAAAGGGTCGGACACGACTGAGCGACTGAACTGAACTGAACTGTCTCTCTTTCTCTTACATTTTCCAAAATGTCTCTAATCATTTTCTAATCAGAGGAAGATGCATTACTGTTTTCCCACTACTTTCACAAGAAGTATGTGCTACCCTGTTATTCCATAACAAGATTGTTATGAAATACAATGACTATACAGTGTCCATTCCATTCATTCATCAAAAGGTTGATAGTTCACTGTATACCAGGCATTGCTCCAGACCCCAGGGGATACAACAATGAGCAGAAACAGACTCAATTCCTGCCCTCAGGAGAGAGAGGCAGACAATAATCAATAGATTGAAAACACAGCAAGAGTAAGTATTATGAATGGAGAATACACATTGCCATAAAAACCAAAAAATGGAGACCTAATCTAGAATGGAGGGGAAAAGATACTGGAAGTATTTGGTGGATGTCCAGACTTCTTATTTAAAACATTTTAAATGATAATGTCATAATTTTTCATTCAAAACCAAACTGTAATAATCTGTGGGTTATTTGTGGCTTTCTATTATTTATATCTCTATTCTTTTCTATTAGAATGAATAAGAAACAATTGCTTGAACTTTCCAAAGTGTCAGAAAGTAAGAAAACTGAGGAAAAAATACTTTGGTAAAATCAAAAGTATTCTAAACAATTGTTAAGTCATCCGAAGGGTAAGAATCAAAAGTAAACTTTTAATCTAGCATAAGAAATTATGAGAAGACAGAAATTCTAACAGAAGTAGAATTTCTAGTGAGCCAGTCCCTAGAGAGATGGGTCCCATTTACTGGGTTTCCTTGGTGGTGGTGGTTTAGTAGCTAAGTCATGTCCAATTCTTGTGACCCCATGGACTGTAGCCTGCCAGGCTCCTCTGTCCATGGGATTCTCCATGCATGAATACTGGAGTGGGTTGCCATTTCCTTCTCCAGGGTTTCCTTGGTTACCACTAAAAATTGGTAAAAGACATTTGGGAACAGTCAGGTTTAATGGGAAAGATGTGACAAGATTGAATTTATCTCAGATAAAGTTAGACAGACCCTGTCAATTTCATGGTCCTGCCCTCCCCAATGTGTACATTTCACCAATGGACAAAATGATCAGAAGAAAGATGCACACAAATCCGGCTTCTATACTGCACTCCCCCAAATGTTAGGCAACTGTAAATTAATGCACATGATCACCTCATCTGGTTTTCTAATATTGCTGTCCTAAGGACCTAGAGGGTCAGTGATTTTTCAGTTCCTTAAATCATTTCTGCCAACACTGTTGCTTATGATAAATTGCTAAGAAGCCTAAATCTGCCAGGTTCCTTTCCTTGATGAAAATGTAAATCTTTCCAAACACATTGATTTTTATCGTTGTAAAGTAGACTTGTAAAGCATTTCGCAAGGTTCTGAGTCACACTGGATAAAAGAAATTTTAAAGAGAGATGCCACCACTTTGCCCACCATTACCATTTCTTCTGGAGAAATGAAATGATTCTGCACAGTGCACCAGGTCACAACTGGGATACACC
Source organism: Bos taurus (assembly GCF_002263795.3). Lineage (NCBI taxonomy): Eukaryota > Metazoa > Chordata > Mammalia > Artiodactyla > Bovidae > Bos > Bos taurus. The sequence continues at coordinate 118,127,517 of NC_037357.1, forward strand.
AAAAGTACTGGTCATTCTTCTAAGAAGACTTCATGATTAACAGCCCGTGTGACATACAGCACTGGGACACTATAGACAATTGAGCTGCTGAATTTGGGGGCACAGCTGAATGTTGATTAGTGTCAGTTATCTCTTTGGGTGAAGAAAGATGCTGCTAAGGTGTTCTTTTTCCTGCCTTTCCCAGAAAGATGAGCAAAAAGGCAACGTGTCATAGCTAATGACTTGCTCAGCTCCATTACTCCTGGCCTAGCATCTGAGAGAGATAAATGATTTCACTGATTAGAAAATGAATCTTGAAAATGCAAGAGCTGCACAGAATGCTGGCCCAGAATTGCACAGGTATTTGAATGAACATGGAGAATAAATTCATGTAAAATTACTCCCCGTTAAAATGCACCATTAAAGATGTGTGTTTTGGTCCAATGATCATCACTGATAATATCATTAAGTACTCTTTCATGGTACTAAATTCAAGAATAATTTGGACATTTAAATATGTACATTTTTAAACATTAGAAATCTAGCTCAATTCACACAACCCACAGGGATAAATATGCCTTATTTCTGCAACCAACCCCCCTTTTTGGCTGAAGAAGTCATATCTTAATTGCATAACAAAGCTAAAGAGAACCTGCAGGAATGAAATGTTGACAGTGATGGTCACAGTGACATTTCTATAAGACACTGAATGTGAGAGTACAGGGAATGAGCTGCTCCTCGGGTAAAAGGTAGGCATTCTGAGAGATACATTAATTTGTTCAGTCTACTAATGTACTATTTAGTAAACTGTATCTCCAGGGCATTAAATAGCATCATAATGCTCATGAGGGAAGCTAGGATTGGAAATGCATTATCTACTGTGCTGAGAGGAGTTCATTCACCCCAGGAAATCTGGCCCAATGATAATTCAGTCCAGTGCATTAACTTGGTACACAAAATTATGTAGTATATTCTTTTGTCCTTGGTACAGAGACAAATATTCCCTTTAATAGACATTCCCACGTGTAGTACACAGGAAAGACATTGTGCCACAAATGCTAAGCAAGATATGGTTAGAACTAATGGGCTTTGTTTCTAGCCCGTCTCCACCAGTCATCCCTTTTGTCCTCTCTCCTTTGTGGAGGGAGCTACAAGAATATTTCCTTAGGATTCTTTCCTCATTCAGGGAAGACCTGCTGCTGCTGCTGCTGCTGCTGCTGCGTCGCTTCAGTCGTGTCCGATTCTGTGTGACCCCATAGACGGCAGCCCACCAGGTTCTGCCGTCCCTGGGATTCTCCAGGCAAGAACACTGGAGTGGGTTGCCATTTCCTCCTCCAATGCATGAAAGTGAAAAGGGAAAGGGAAGTCACTCAGTCGTGTCCAACTCTTAGCGACCCCATGGACTGCAGCCTACCAGGCTCCTCCGTCCATGGGATTTTCCAGGCAAGAGTACTGGAGTGGGGTGCCATTGCCTTCTCCGCAGGGAAGACCTAGTCCCAAAGAATGAACCAAGTACAAACACCACCCAATAAACATGGCCACACACACACACACAAAAAAATCAGTGGTATATCAGTAGCAGTTGTACTACTTGCCTTAAATGAAGTTATTATGTATCCACTGAGATAGATGCCAAATGACAGTTATTTTGTGGATTACCAATGGACATCAAATGATATAAAACAAAGATAGAATACAGCTTAGGTGAATAAAAAAGAATATGGAGTGGAGTAAGATTACAAATAAAAATGCATTGGTGAGCCTTGATGCCAAAGTTATATGGATGGCCAAACACAGGGGTTTAGATAAGAAAACAAAAGCTAGCGATGGAGTTGTAGTCAGAGTTCTAATACCAGACAGGGCTTCAGGGAGCCCTATCATTTATCAAATGAAGAAGCTGAGGCCCAAGGGGACAGAACAACTTGTTCAAAGTCACATGGATTATCAGTCACAGTTAGAGGACTAGAAGTCGATACTATGCTAAAGAGGAAAAGACAGAACTATTGGTTGGCCAGAAAGTTCATTCAGGGCTCTAACATCTTATGGAAAAAGCTGAATGAACTTTTTGGCCAACCAATAGTTCTGTCTTTTCCTCTTTAGCATAAATTGAGAAAAGTAGCCCCTAGTTCTAGAGAAGCTAAGCTGTTCTGACAGAGTTGAAAGACCTCAGACTCCTTCAAGATCACTATTCCATATGAGGAAAAGCAAAAAAAAAAAAAAAAAAAAAAACCCTGCATATCACACCTCTATTTACACATAATCTTTAAAACACAATTCCAATGTATTAATAAATCCCTTGAAATGAACCAAACTGCTGTGTGAAACAATGCAGTTTTATGGATTTGTTGCTATACTGTGTATTTAGCCCTGGAAAACAAACAAAATAATACTGTTCTGTGAACAGAGCCTCCAGATTGTATTATTTAATACTCCTGATAGATGATAGTCATTTTTGCAAGTGGCATCTGGCCAAGATTGTGGGTCTCAAAGAGTGTCTCAACTGTGCTCAATCATTGCATCTTCTTCTATTAAAAACCCGTATTGGGGTTTTTAGAACCCACAGCAATCAATCTGCTTGATTAATGAAATTTTTTTCTAAGGCTTTTGTTTTTCTGGCACTGGCTCTCAAAAAATTAGACACTCATTTCCTCCTCCATTTGTGGTTGCTAGGAAAGAGAGATTTTGTGATAAATATTTATTATCTTCCAATTCCTGTCTCCCTTATGGTGGGGTTATTGCTTTATTCAGCTCCAGAGCTAAGGAAAATGTCTGCCATGTCATTAATAATAAACAAAGCTGTACTGTGTGTGCAATAGTGAATTAAGCTCATCCCAGCCCATCTGTGCATCACCATTCACAGACCTCTTGTCAAAGGAAGGTTCTGCAGGATCCACAGGTCCTTGGTCCTCTCATTATGTAAGTAATCCGTGGGAGGAGTTAAGTTGTAAAATATTTTAATACAAAGTGAGCAACCTCTTTTTCCAAATATTTGTCTGGCAATGAAGCAAAATTCTAGCTACTGTTGTCCCAGGGCTGAGGGTGAAAAAAAGGGAAAGTTACCAAGGCTCATTTGATCTTGGAGAATCAACTGAGCAGCCTCCTTATGGAAATTAGGCAGCTGGAGCGGGTAAGAATCAGTCTGGACTTCTTCACTTTTTCTACTTCTTAGCCAATTTAGAATGGTCCCCCTCAATGTACTGGTGAGCCTTTCCCAAACGGCCTCATAAAAATTTCACTAACATTTCTTCTGTTTCCCTACACTAATTCTTCTCTGGTAAACAGCACTGTACGTATTGTTCGGACAATAAATTCCTGTTCTCTTTCAGATAAAGGTTTCTACACTTCCATAACTTATTTCTAACATAATAGATTCTCTAAATTCGTGCTTCTCAAACACGGATAAGCACACAAGCTGCCCAGGAATCTAGTTAAGATGCAGAGTCCAATTCAGCAGGTCTGGGATTGGGACCTGAGATCACATTCTTAGCAACCCCTCCAGGGATGCCAAGGCTGCTGAGCAATAAGACCTAAATGATACATCTCTCCCCTTGGAACCTCAAAGAGTCAAGCAAAGACAACAAATTAAGAAGCCCACACAATGACAAGATTTTTAAACATTTTATATATAATATTTTATACTTTTTATATAGATGTATCTGATGTTTTAAGGCAGAGTTGACTATCAACACCTGGCTTCTCTAAATTATAATACCCTATCACTGGATACCACAATCACAGAAAACTAACCAATCTAATCACATGGACCACAGCCTTGTCTAACTCAATGAAACTATGAGCCATGTCATGTAGGGCCACCCAAGACGGACAGGTCATGGTGGAGACTTCTGGCAAAATGTGGCCCACTGGAGAAGGGAATGGCAAACCACTTCAGTATTCCTGCCTTGAGAACCCCGTGAACAAGATGAAAAGGCAAAAAGATAGGACACTGAAAGATGAACTCCCCAGGTCGGTAGGTGCCCAATATGCTACAGGAGATCAGGGGAAAATAACTCCAGAAAGAATGAAAAAATGGAGACAAAGCAAAAACAACACCCAGTTGTGGATGTGACTGGTGATAGAAGCAAGGTCTGATGCTGTAAAGAGCAATATTGCATAGGAACTGGAATGTCAGGTCCATGAATCAAGGCAAATTAGAAGTGATCAAACAGCAGGTGGCAAGAGTGAACGTCGACATTTTAGGAATCAGTGAACTAAAATGCACTGGAATGGGTGAATTTAACTCAGATGACCATTGTATCTACTACTGTGGGCAGGAATCCCTTAGAAGAAATGAAGTAGCCATCATAGTTAACAAGAGAGTCCAAAATGCAGTACTTGGATGCAATCTCAAAAACGACAGAATGATCTCTGTTCGTTTCCAAGGCAAACCATTCAATATCACAGTAATCCAACTCTATGTCCTGACCAGTAATGCTGAAGAAGCTGAAGTTGAACAGTTATGTGAAGACCTACAAGACCTTCTAGAACTAACACCCAAAAAAGATGTCCTTTCCATTATAGGGGACTGTAATGCAAAAGGAGAAAGTCAAGAAATAGAGCAACAGGCAAATTTGGCCTTGGAGTATGGAATGAATCAGGGCAAAGGCTAACAGAGTTCTGCCAAGAGAATGCACTGGTCATAGAAAACACCCTCCTCTAACAACACAAGAGAAGACTCTACACATGGACATCACCAGATGGTCAACACCGAAATCAAATTGATTATATTCTTTGCAGCCAAAGATGGAGAAGCTCTATATGGCCAGCAAAAAACAAGACTGGGAGCTGACTGTGGCTCAGATCATGAACTCCTTATTGCCAAATTCAGACTTAAATTGAAGAAAGTAGGGAAAACCACCAGACCATTCAGGTATGACCTAAATCAAATCCCTTATGATTATACAGTGGAAGTGAGAAATAAATTTAAGGGACTAGATCTGATAGACAGAGTGCTTGATGAACTATGGATGAAGGTTCATGACATTGTACAGGAGATAGGAATCAAGACCATCCCCAAGAAAAAGAAATGCAAAAAAGAAAAAATGCTCTCTGAGGAGGCCTTACAAATAGCTGTGTAAAGAATAGACGCAAAAAGCAAAGGAGAAAAGGAAAGATATACCCATTTGAATGCAGAGTTCCAAAGAATAGCAAGGAGAGATAAGAAAGCCTTCCTCAGTGATCAGTGCAAAGAAATAGAGGAAAACAACAGAATGGGAAAGACTAGAGATCTCTTCAAGAAAATTAGAAAATTAGAGATACCAAAGGAATATTTCATGCAAAGATGGGCTCAATAAAGGACAGAAATGGTATGGACCTAACAGAAGCAGAAGATATTAAGAAGAAGTGGCAAGAACACACAGAAGAACTGTACAAAAAAGAGCTTCACGACCCAGAAAATCACGATGGTGTGATCACTCACCTAGACCCAGACATCCTGGAGTGTGAAGTCAAGTGGACCTTAGGAAAATTCACTACGAACAAAGCTAATGGAGGCGATGGAATTCCAGTTGAGCTATTTCAAATCCTAAAAGATGATGCTGGGAAAGTGCTGCACTCAATATGTCAGCAAATTTGGAAAACTCAGCAGTGGCCACAGGACTGGAAAAGGTCACTTTTCATTCCAATCCCTAAGAAAGGCAATGCCAAAGAATGCTCAAACTACTGCACAATTGTACTCATCTCACATGCTAGTAAAGTAATGCTCAAAATTCTCCAAGCCAGGCTTCAACAATACGTGAACCATGATCTTCTTAATGTTCAAGCTGGTTTTAGAAAAGGCAGAGGAACCAGAGATCAAATTGCCAACATCTGCTGGATCATTGAAAAAGCAAGAGAGTTCCAGAAAAACATCTATTTCTGCTTTATTGACTATGCCAAAGCCTTTGACTGTGTGGATCACAACAAACTGTGGAAAATTCTGAGAGAGATGGGAATACCAGACCACCTGACCTGCCTCTTGAGAAACCTGTGTGCAGGTCAGGAAGCAACAGTTAGAACTGGACATGGAACAACAGACTGGTTCCAAATAGGAAAAGGAATATGTCAAGGCTGTATATTGTCACCCTGCTTATTTAACTTATATGCAGAGTACATCATGAGAAACGCTGGGCTGGAGGAAGCACAAGCTGGAATCAAGATTGCCGGGAGAAATATCAATAACCTCAGATATGCAGATGACACCACCCTTATGGCAGAAAGTGAAGAGAAACTAAAGAGCGTCTTGATGAAAGTGAGAAAGTGAGTGAAAAATTTGGCTTAAAGCTCAATATTCAGAAAACTAATCATGGCATCCAGTCCCATCACTTCATGGCAAATAGATGGGGAAACAGTTGAAACTTTATCTTTTTGGGCTCCAAAATCACTGCTGATGGTGATTGCAGCCATTGAAATTAAAAGATGCTTACTCCTTGGAAGCAAAGTTATGGCCAACCTAGACAGCATATTAAAAAGCAGAGTTATTACTTTGCCAACAAAGGTCTGTCTAGTCAAGGCTATGGTTTTCCCAGTAGTCATGTATGGATGTGAGAGTTGGACTATAAAGAAAGCTGAGTGCCTAAAAATTGATGCTTTTGAACTGTGGTGTTGGAGAAGACTCTTGAGAGTCCCTTGGACAGCAAGGAGATCATACCAGTCCATCCTAAAGGAAATCATTCCTGAATATTCATTGGAAGGACTGATGTTGAAGCTGACACTCCAATACTTTGGCCACCTGATGTGAAGAACTGATTCATTTGAAAAGACCCTGATGCTGGGAAAGATTGAAGGCAGGAGGAGAAGGGGACGACAGAGGTGAGATGGTTGGATGGCATCACCAACTAAATGGAAATGAATTTGAGCAAGTTCCAGCAGTTGATGATAGACAGGGAGGCCTGGCGTGCTGCAGTCCATGGGGTTGCAATGAGTCGGACACAACTGAGCGACTGAACTGTACTAAACTGATGACTGGATATGTCCCTTAAGCTAATAAGGCAAATATCAGTGTGTTCTTCTGAATGGTACTGCTCTAAAAGGGTTCTTCTATTGTTCATTGTCACTGTAGCTTCACCTTCTCCTCATCTAAGCCCTAAGATCCCTAAAGCTACAAGAGACATCTACTATTATATCTTAACAGCCCCTCACTTAGCATGTTGTCAAATCCAATCCAACCACCATTAATAAATGCCTACTATCTGATTGGCACCAGGTTGAGCTCTAGACATGCTGAAAAGAATAAGGAAACATCACCATGATCTCAAGGAAATTAAAGTCAACACTAAGCAGGTAAGACCATCTTATGATATAAAATGGAATATGTTCATTTCTAACACTATTAAGTCCAAATCTTCTATGCAAAGTCTATGTAACTTTTAGAATTCTTTGGAAACTGTAAATAAACTTCAAGGACCATAATTTTTTGTGTGAATCCAATGCTTTGTCATGTCTTTTATACATTGCTAAATGACAGCATTTCAACTGACCAGAAGTAAACAAATGAGGAAAATGAAAATAACAACAAAAAATGCATTCTTAATTCCTGAGAACATTTGACAGCTCTAATAAGGATGAATTCTATACCACTGGAGTGGAAAGCTTTCACAGACAATCAAAAGAAAGATGTTTTCTCCTTCTTGTTACTTAGCAGTCCAGTCACACCAAGGTTAAAAATATAATTTCCATATTCCTTATCTAAGGGGACTCAATCAAGCAAGACTCCTTTCAACCCTCATTGGGACAGGAAGGAACAGATGCAAAAGCATCTGCCCTGCTTCAAAATGATGAAAATGCTACCGTGATATCAAAGACAGCTCTGGGTCACTCCACAAAAGTCTCTAGTCTCAACATGAAAATGTTCTACTGACTATCATTGTGGTGAAAATAAAGAATGATACAGACTAACATTTTAATTATCAACTTCAAAACCTAGCTGTTGGTCTTCTCTGTTCCATCTCACAGCATTATCACTTATATCCCTAATTGACACTTCCTTATGTGCCTTTTGGGGGACTGAAAAAATGCTCGAATACTTGACATCTTTGGTGCAGCAACAGTGACATCCAGTGGGTAGCAAGATTAACCCCAAAATTCTGTATCAACTCAATGAGGGTTAGGATATGCAAATAAAAAAACAGTGTTTTTGGTTACTCATAGCCACTTACTATGAGAACCACACACTTTTAGCTCTCTCAAGATGACAGTCTATTTAGCTGTTATAGTAGTTAATAGACAAAGCAAAGTGGCCTCCTCTCTCACCAATCAAGACACTGCTAAAGTCTCTTTGCAAGTCTATGCCCTTCATTGCAACAAAAAACAACTATTAGTCAGAAAAGCCTTATTAATTTTATGAATAATATTCTTTCCACATTTGCTTAGATTCTCAGTAAGTTATTTAAACTGGTTTGCCACCTGAAATGCTTCCAATTACCAAAAACTTTCTAAAATTCAAGTGAAGAAATGTAACTCTTAGGTTTTCTTTATGTATACTTTCAGTATGCTTATACTTATGAATACATTCATATAATACATATCTAAATGCATGTATATAAAATGAAGCTGCCCCTCCTTGGCGCGGATGGCTAATAGAATTACACAACACAAACACAGTATTCTTGGATTTCCAGACTTTATTTCAGTACTCTGTTTCTATCACTATTGCCCGCCATTGCCCTCATTTCAGTTTGAAGTCACTAAGTGTACTTCAATCTAACTTCTGGCAAATAGACACCACAGAAGTATAACAGCTTTGGAGAAAATAATTGCCCCAGAGATATGGATCCCTCAGGCTTACTGGAAAGAAGTTAATTACCTAGACCCCCAGAACCTATCAGAAGAGACATCAATATTGCTAAAATTCCTCTGAAAGCAGAACTAGATTTCCAGGCGGAAAAAAGGAAAGAGACCAATAAATTTGGTTCATTAGCCCACATTGGTTCCCTTAGCAAGAAAGCAAGCAGGGGCTCTGAAATGAAATAAATAGAGTACCCGGCAATTAAAGTGATCTATCAAAAAACAAGATCAGACTCTCCATACAGAAAAATCAAAATCTCTGCAGTTTCAAAAGTAGCAGGAGGTCCAGAATTCCTGGGCTCTGTTATTAACACAATAGGATTCATAATACATTGGAATAAGTCCATCAAATCTTTTAGACAAACTAAATGACACTGTATGATGTTCATGCAAAAAAAAAAGAAAAGAAAGCAAAGAAACTCACAATAATCTCAGAATAATGCATGGAAAGCAAAAGTAAGATGGTCGTTCCTAAGACATTTAATCTGCTAAACCAACACTGACCAACAGGGCTGCTGCTGCTGCTAAGTCACTTCAGTCGTGTCCGACTCTGTGTGACCCCATAGACGGCAGCCCACCAGGCTTTCCCGTCCCTGGGATTCTCCAGGCAAGAACACTGGAGGGGGTTGCCATTTCCTTCTTCAATGCAGGAAAGTGAAAAGTGAAAGTGAAGTCGCTCAGTTGCGTCCAACTCCTCTCGACCCCATGGACTGTAGCCCACCAGGCTCCTCCATCCATGGGATTTTCCAGGCAAGAGTACTGGAGTGGGGTGCCATTGCAGCTAGCAACTAACTTTGGCTGTTGAACACATGACATGTGGCCAGCCCAGATTAATACGCACTGTGAGTATGAAATACGCATTGGGCTTTGAAGAGTTAGCATGAAAAATAGTTTAAAAAATAAGCTAATAGTCTGTATATTGATGACATGCTAAAATAATAACATTGGATATATTTAGTTAAAATACATTATCAAAATAATTTTATCTGTTCCTTTTTGCTTTCTTAATCTTTAAAGTTATATATGTGGTTATTTCTATAGACAGTGTTTCTCTAAGCAAATATGCAAGAATGAACATGTTCACAAAAAAACTCCACCATTTTAAATACTACCCTGTCTTAACAGATTTATCCACTCCTCAACTGTTGTAGCCTTCTCTCTTACCTTTTCAAATCCACATACATAACTTACATATGTTTTAATGATTACAGTTGCTACAACTACCCACTGGTCATATAGCCATACTATAAGTAGAGAGGCATAATTCAGGTGTTAAGCTTGCAGATTCTGAAGCCAAATCTGAATGCCAGGTCTGCCCCTTCCAAGCTATATAACTATGATCATGTTATTCAAATGTTTTTGTGTCTCAGTTTCCTCAAATGTAAAATGAGAATAAAAATAGGGTTATGCTCAGTTGCTCAGTCATGTCCAACTCTTTGCGACCCTATGGACTGTAGCTCACCAGGCTCCTCTCTCCATGAGATTTTCCAGGCAAGAATACTGGAGTGGGTTGCCATTTCCTACTTCAAAAAATAGGATTATTGAGGGGATAAAACAAGTCAATAAATTAATCCTTTCCTGACAATGCCCAGCAATTAGAAAAAATTATTATCAATGATACAGTTGATTTACTCTGATTGACAGTTTAAAAGAGAACAATGAACACCTGATACCTTCAACTATTTTTAGAATGTTAAAGAAGCATCTACTATATGTGCTTCTAAAATTATATCATACTCTTCAAATAATGATTCATACAACAATCTTTCTGATCAAGTCACTTACAATATTAACAATTTCTTCATTTTTTCTTTTTAAGAAAATCCATAATATATCTTCTTCATTTTTTTTCTAAGTCCTTCTTGCCCCTTCCTTTGGTTAATCTATTGTAACCATGTTTTCCCTCCCCATTACCGAAAATTCAAAGCTCATTCAGACTCTTAATTCTTTCATCTAGGTCTAAAAAGCAGTTTCTCCCTATTCTTTCCCTTTCTTTCCTAGAAATCTCTCGTTCCTAGTCACATCTGCCGTTTTTCAGACATGGCCCAAGTTCCAACTTCCCCACAAGGCCATCTCCGTCTGCATTAGCCTGCGTTATTCCCATTCTCAAACTCTCACATTGTTGCCTATTCATTCCTTCAAGTAATGTTTACTGCCTACCTACATGAGAGAATTAGGTCCAGGGATACCAAGGAAAATGAAACACACTTGAATTCTCACCCGCATGAAAATTACAGCCTGAGTGGAAAAAGAGACATCAGATAAGTCCTCCTAAGAGAGACGAATGTCATGATTCATGAGCCAGGGAGCTAAGGCACTGATGTGAGGACACATGACAATGTTTGCTTCCCTGTATCTTTCATTTCTTTAATAACCTTTCCAGCATCCTACTGGACACATAGTAGGAATTTAAATATTGGTTAGACAAACAAATATAAACAATATATTTTTATGAATTACATCCTATCTCTTTCACAACACCTACCATTTGACTCCCTAAGGTTCAACTTTTACCCTTTATTACTGCATGGTATAGAGAATAGATTGTTGCCACTCAGGTGACCTAAGCTAGATCCCTGCACCCAAACCCAACTATACATTTACATCTGTTAACCAAAGTGCTGTGCAAATTCAAAGAAACTAGCATTTTTGGTCCATTCCTGAAACATCTTCACCTCCTTAAAATTCAGCAAAATTTCCCCAATGTCCTTTCCTTACATAACTGTAAAAAATTTAACTGCAATTCAATAGCCCAAATATAATCACTGTTGATAATTTCATGTAGACCTTTCAGTTTCTTTTTTCCATGAACATATATCCATGTATTTTGCTTTCTAAAATTGGGATCAAATGGTACATACATTCTTATAACCTAATTTTCATCTAATGTACAATGAGTGTTCTCCCGTATCACTATAATTTCATCTATAAAAACACAATGGTTTTTAATGGTCACATAATATGGATAGAGAGTAATTATTGAGCATTAGCATTGGAGGTGATGGAATTCCAGTTGAGCTATTTCAAATCCTGAAAGATGATGCTGTGAAAGTGCTGCACTCAATATGTCAGCAAATTTGGAAAACTCAGCAGTGGCCACAGGACTGGAAAAGGTCAGTTTTCATTCCAACCTCAAAGAAAGGCAATGCCAAAGAATACTCAAACTACCACACAATTGCACTCATCTCACACACTAGAAAAGTAGTGCTCAAAATTCTCCAAGCCAGGCTTCAGCAATACATGGACCGTGAACTTCCAGAGGTTCAAGCTGGTTTTAGAAAAGGCAGAGGAACCAGAGATCAAATTGCCAACATCCGCTGGATCATGGAAAAAGCAAGAGAGTTCCAGAAAAACATCTATTTCTGCTTTATTGACTATGCCAAAGCCTTTGACTGTGTGGATCACAACAAACTGTGGAAAATTCTGAAAGAGATGGGAATACCAGACCACCTGACCTGCCTCCTGAGAAACCTATATGGAGGTCAGGAAGCAACAGTTTGAACTGGACATGGAACAACAGACTGATTCCAAATAGGAAAAGGAGTACGTCAAGGCTGTATATTGTCACCCTGCTTATTTAACTTATGTGCAGAGTACATCATGAGAAATGCTGGGCTGGAGGAAGCACAAGCTGGAATCAAGATTGCCGGGAGAAATATCAATAACCTCAGATATGCAGATGACACCACCCTTATGACAGAAAGTGAAGAGGAACTGAAAAGCCTCTTGATGAAAGTGAAAGAGGAGAGTGAAAAAGTTGGCTTAAAGCTCAATATTCAGAAAACTAAGATCAGATCATGGCATCTGGTCCCATCACTTCATGGGAAATAGATGGGGAAACAGTGGAAACAGTGGCAGACTTTATTTTGGGGGGCTCCAAAATCACTGCAGATGGTGATTGCAGCCATGAAATTAAAAGACGGTTACTCCTTGGAAGGAAAGTTATGACCAACCTAGATAGCATATTCAAAAGCAGAGACATTACTTTGCCAACAAAGGTCTGTCTAGTCAAGGCTATGGTTTTTCCAGTGGTCATGTATGGATGTGAGAGTTGGACTGTGAAGAAAGCTGAGCGCCAAAGAATTGATGCTTTTGAACTGTGGTGTTGGAGAAGACTCTTAGTCCCTTGGACTGCAAAGAGATCCAACCAGTCCATTCTAAAGGAGATCATTCCTGGGTGTTCTTTGGAAGGACTGATGCTGAAGCTGAAACTCCAGTACTTTGGCCACCTCATGCGAAGAGTTGACTTGTTGGAAAGGACCCTGATGCCGGAAGGGATTGGGGGCAGGAGGAGAAGGGGACAACAGAGGATGAGATGGCTGGATGGCATCACTGACTCGATGGACGTGAGTTTGGGTGAACTCCGGGAGTTGGTGATGGACAGGGAGGCCTGGTGTGCTGCAATTCATGGGGTCACAAAGAGTCGGACATGACTGAGCAACTGAACTGAACTGAGCATTGCTTTTATTTTCAGTTGTCTATTTTCCATTGAATTGGGCTTCCCATCAGCAGACAAAGCGGGGAGTAGGTTACAGAAAACAGAGGTATATTTCTTCCTCCTACCCCTCAGTTTAACCCAACAGGTAAACCAGTATTTCTTCCCTAAAATTTGATTCCCCAGCTTATGGTAAACAGGCTATGCACCATTATTTTCTAGCTATCGTTATTCAAGCTACTTCTTATCAAATGAGATGATGGCTATGAAGTACTTTATAAAGTACTCAAAGATACAGAATTAGAAGCATAAACACTTTTTTCTGAGTTAAAAAATAATGGCATGTTTACATAGCTAAAGATGTAAAAACTATAACCATATGATTGTTCTGTTGTTACTATGGTGAAGTTTGGAACCATATTCCAAACCTAGGGTCCTGTTCCTTATGTGCTTTCAGGTTAGAGTAAGCCAAAAAACTTTACAAAACTAAAAAAAATAATAGCATGTTTAACATGTATTGCTAAAAATAAGAACTGTTCACAAAGCCAGTGTGTATGATATACTCCTATTTGAGAGAAAAGTATCTATTTTACATAGATATATTGACAGGCTATAACAAAAAATTTGACAATGATTATTCCTTAGAACATGTGGTGAGCTCTAATTTCTTTCTTTCCCTTTTTTTTTTTTTTTTTTTGCTTTACTTACCTGTGAATTACCTCCCATAGCTACATTATTTGTATAAAGAAAAAGATTATTTTGAAGTATTATCTAAATATGATTTTGATGTCATTATTTTTTCTAATTTGATATTCCCTTCTCAGGGGGTCTTCCCGACTCAGGGATTGAACCCAGGTCTCCTGCACTGCAGGTAGATTCTTAACCATCTGAGCCACCAGGGAAGCCCAACTTTATATCATTTTTAATTTATGTGCTTATACTATGTATCAAAAAGGGTGATTATTGTCAAATTCTAATTACTGATTAGATTAGTTTCTTAGAGCTTCCTTAACAAATTACCACAAAATGAGTGGTTTAAAAAAATGGAAATGCATTGTCTCGTAGTTCTGGAAGCTAGAAGTCCAAATTCAAGGTGTCAGCAAGACCATGCTTTCTCTTTGCTGGTGTTAAAAGCAATCCTTGGCATTTCTCGATGTGCAGTTATATAACGCAAATCTCTGCCACCATCAGCAGATAGTGATCTTCCTGTGCGTCCTCAAGCTGTCTACCTTAAAGACACCTGTCATACTGGATTAAGGACCCGCCTACGCCAGTATGATCTCATCTTAACTAATTATATATCTGCGACAACCTTATTTCCAAACAGGGTCACATTTTGAGGTACTGAGGATCAGGCCTCCAACATAACAATACTATTACTACTACTACCTCAACCCATATTACTAATCAAGGGATTTTGTCTTTTATTTCAAAAGCTACACATTAAAATAAATTATTCCCTCAGTTTTTTTTGTCTTGCTTTTCAAAATTTGATATAGAAAATCACTTGACTACACTTCTCAGAACACCATTCCAGGAGTGTTTCCAGAATTGTAAAATTCATCATCTCTACATGATACATTGGAAAATTATCATCTATACAGAATGAGTTTGAAAACAAAAAGCCCCATGTATGTGAACCATTTATCAGTGCCCTGCCAGGAACAGATACAGCTCTTCTGTCACTTGAAAGACTGAGCATTTCATAACACAACGCCTTGTGAATTTGAGATAGATTAACAAAACATTTTTTCTTCTTTTACCAAGACTAAATTGTGTTGTTCAAGTCCGTATGAAAGTATCACAAGAAATAAAACACATTTCTTCTTTTATTTTACACTGTACTCGGAAACTGTTTCTTGCAAAGAAAAAATGGAGAACCATAACCCTTAAGTAATCAAGATGAGCTCTTGAAAGGCAAAAAAAGCTACTGAAGTCTAAAAAGCAGTGGATCCACCACACTGAGAACAACTCCTAAGGTATTTGAGCAATCTTTTGAAAAAGTACCTTTTCATGTACAGCTGCTGCTGATCATTCTCTGAAAAAGTGAAACCTCTATTAAAAAGATACCTTTTGAAAAAGTATTAAAGGCCAGAATAAAAATTGTCATAGTGTTGTTTCATAAAGTAACAAGTATCTTTTTCCCCCAAAAAATAAGTTTTTCTCACTAAGGGCTTCCCAGGTGGTGCTAGTGGTAAAGAACCTGCCTGCTAATGCAAGAGACATAAGAGACATGGGTTTGATCCCTGGGTTGAGAAGATCCCCTGGAGGAGAGCATGGCAACCCACTCCAGCTTTCTTGACTAGAAAATCTCATGGACAAAGAAGCCTGGTGGGCTACAGTCATGGGGTCACAGAGCTGGACGCAACTGAGCACAAGCACATGATGGCCTTGGTGACGAGTAAGTGATAATGCCAAGTGGTTGAGAAATTCAATCCTAGGTAGGTACAACTGGTAAGACTTCAGTTTGGATTATTCCAGCGAGAAATAAAATCACTAAGACAAGTAATTCTGCAATGATAACATATCAGTTAGCCATTGCCAATAGTAATAGTACATAGCAAACATCTACACAAATCTCCATGGCTTTCAACAACAAGCATTTATTTCTTGCTCGTGCATCTATGAGATAGTTGGGGTTTTACTCATAATGGCTGTGTTCAGTTGTGATTAAAGGTATGAGTTAGGTCTACATCTGTTTCACACAGCTCTCCTCTGTCTTGGACAAGAAGCAATCCAAAGCCTATTCTTCTCATGGTGAAAGGCAAAACTAAATACATAAGCACATTTCAAATCTTTGTCTATATCATATCCACAAACATCCCACCCACCCACACAAGTCACAAGGAGAAACCCAAAGTCAGAGGAGAGAGAAGTCTCTTGTCTTCCATGAGGCCATGACAAAGAGATCAAAGGACAGAGACCAGTGATCCAACCCACCACAAATAGCATATGAATTTTATAGTACTAAGCAAGATGATTCTTCTTGAAATATACAGCGCAAATAAAAACCTATCCCTTGAAAGCATCTCCGGGAGTTGGCATGCTGCGATTCATGGGGTCACAAAGAGTCAGACACGACTGAGCGACTGAACTGAACTGAAAGCATCTTGCCCACCACGAAGCCAGCCACAAGACCAGGGTAACCTATACCATTCTTATAGATTATTTTGTTTAGCACTACGAGTGTTAAGCACCTCAATACAAATCTTGACGGTATAGTTTGTTGTTGTTGTTGTTTAGTCACTAAGTTGTGTCCCACTCTTTGAGACCCTATGGATAATAGTTCACTAGGTTCCTCTGTCCATGGGATTTTCCAGGCAAGAATACTGAAATGGGTTGCCACTTCTATTTCCAGGGGATCTTCCCCACCCAGGGATTGAACCCATGTCTGCTGCATTGGCAGGCCAGTTCTTTACCACTGAGCCACCAGGGAAGAATGATGGTATAATTTAGCCTCTATTATTTTGCCTTGTACTTTTATTAAATGATTATCCATTCTGTTGTTCCAAAATGTATTTAATGATCTCTCTAAATCTGGCTGGCATACTCTTATTATTCATATTATCTACCACTATCCCTATTTAACTGTTGAAGAGTTCTTAAAAATTGGTCTGTACAAAAATTAAAGTTTTTACATCCATCAGTAATTATTATAGTATTTTAGTCTTACAATACCAAATACACATTTATATTTCAACTGATGATATTTAAACATTTCAATATATCTGCTATGGGTTGTATTGTGCCCCAAGAAAGATGTTATGGTCCTAAATGTGAGCTTGTTTAGAAAAAGGGTCTTGACAGATGATCAAGTTAAGATAAGGTCATTAGAGTGGGCTCAAACACAATATAACTGGTATCATTATAAAAAGGGGAAACCTGGACACAGAGACAGGCACTTCCAGAGAGAACGCAATGTGAAAGCACAGGAAAACTACCATCTCCAAACCAAGAACTGCCTGATGTCAGCAGTGTAAGGGGAGGGCACAGAACAGATTCTCTCTCATAGCTCCCAGAAGGAATCAACCCTGCAGACACCCTGCTTTCTGACTTCTGTGAGAGAATACCTTTCTGTTTACGCCACCCAATGTGTTACTCTGTTTTATGACAGCCCCAGGAAACTAATGTAATCCAATATAAGGAGAGTCTATATTCTTAATTAAATAGAATACTAGCTATTACTAATAAATCCAAATGATGTACCTTTTTATCTTACTGATGTTGTATGCATTTATTTAATGGCAATCTATATGATCACATGATCAGCAAGCTCGGAAGTGTCAGAAATTACACTGAAGTAAGTATTTCGCTATTTGCACTTCTAAAGCTCAAAGACAAAGCCATTTTGGGATAAGCAGTGGAGCACGAGCTAAAAGCTGGTGCATCCTCATTTATCACTGTCTAATACGTCATGTATCTTTACTTCTTTATTTTGTGTGTGGTCTACTTCCCTACTCCTCCTGTTACAGTATAAGCACCATACAGGCAGAGAGTTTCTTATGCTTTGCTCACCCTGGTATTCCCAGTGCTAGAACAATGCCTGATATATAACAGGTACTTAATAATTATTTGTTCAAAAAGTGAAATGAATCTCCAAGCAACAATCTAATAATACTCCTCTTTAATAATTCTACAGCTATTTTCTGTCATGTCTTCACTTCTGCCCTTGGATGACCAATGATATACACAAGCTTGGCTTAATTTTTATCCTATTCAGAGGAAACAAGGAAACCCTAAAACAAGAATATATGCTTATTTTCCAATTCCCCAAGTATAAACTGCAAAAGTAAATCCACCATAAGGAAACTCCCAAGAGAGTCAATTATTTCAATACTGCTCTCAGCTTGCAATATTCCTTGGAAACAAATTCTTTCAGATGAACAGCAAGAACTGTAAGGTAGTTGGAAATACATAGGCCTTGAAGTCAGACTAACCTTGGTTAGAAGCTCACTCCTACCATTAAAAATCTCTCCAATTCCCTGGTTCCTCCCATGAAATGTAAAGAATAATGCTTCCTTCATAGGGTGTGGTACCATTAAACTGGATGTATATGAAGACCCTAGCATTATGCCTGGTAAGGTGAAAGATTCAGGAACAAATCTGAGGAGTCATAGCATTATAGCCAGTTGAAGAGCAGCCAGTTCTGTCAAGACAAAACATATGCCATCAATAAGTTCCTTAGGGACTTCCCTGGTGATGCAGTGGTTAAGAATACCTCCTGCCAGTACAGGGAACACAGGTTTGATCCCTGGTCTGGGAAGATTCCATGTGCTGTGGAGCAACTAAGCCTGTGCGTCACAACTTCTGAGCCCACGTGCCCTAGAGCCTGTGCTCCTGCAACAAGAGAAGCCACTGCAATGAGAAGCCCTCACACTAGAGAGTCGTCCCCACTCGCCACAACTAGAGAAGAGCCCACGCAGCAATGAAGACCCGGCAAAGCCAAAAATAAATAAATAAATATTTTTTAAAAAATACGTTTCTAAAAGTTTACTGTGTAATTTCTGGCTTTACTTAAAACTGGTATAAGCAAAATCACTGTGAGAGCTATTTGCCTCAAAGGTCAAAGGAGAGTGTTGTTTCCTCCAGTTTCTAGAGACTCTGTAGATTGCTCTGTGTTGAATGGTGGCATTAGCTGAAGCAGCATTTAGCAGTTCAGCACATGGTTGAGTAAAGCCTGGGGGAGAATTAGATGATAACATTTCAAGGGGAAACTGCCAATGGACAAAAATAGCAAGGAGGCAGGGTAGTCTAGGGTTTAGCAATAGAATTTGTAAAGAGGCAAAGCCACACAGTCCTATTCTTTTCAGTGAGTATGCTCCTGAGAGCCAGCTCTTTACCGCCAATCAGTGCTGTAACAGCTGAAGACTGTGGCCTTTAAAAGCTACAACAACTGCTGAGACGCAAGATGAACTAACATTTAATTCTGCATTTGCCGTTTCTTCCACTCAGACTGTAAGGCGCAAACCCTGTCTGCCACCAGAACCAAGGATTTCATAAACCTATCTAGTATTTCCCATCACAGAGGTTTCAGGGAGTAAAAACTCTGTAGACTACAGCTCACACTGTTACCATCTTAGAAATGAACGCTATAAACCAACAACAGCTTGGAAGATGATTATCCAATGTGAGGATGATCCTAGTCTTCCCACTGCTCGTTTCTGGCACTTTAATAATTTTGCCAAGTCTTCACAGAGGTTATGCACTGGCCTCCAAACAAGAACTTCAAATAACACATTCTGCTATTTATTAGCAGTTCCAGGAGTGTCTTTAATAGAGGTCATTCCTTGAGTTCTTGTTCACTCCACTTATGAATAGAGACATGATTATTATCACCAAGAGTCAAAAAGTAGTCATTTTACATTTGACTTCCCCTTGCCCTTTAGTTGTTGGAAATGGTTTAGGACCAAGCATGTAAGCAGCTGAGCTAACACCTACAAGACATAATTATTACATAGTTTAAGATTAATGGCATCAGTATGCTTTCCCTCTAGCACTTCATTAGAAGAAATACTCTAAAGTCTCTAGCACTGGCATGGCACATAACTGAATATTAGTTCACATTCACCCCCTCCCCAAATCAATCCTCTAATCTCCCCAAACCTTATTCTCCACATCTACCCTTTCATCAAATGTCATTATTGCTAAAACTGCTAGAAGAGCCTAATACCAGGACCACTACTTTCTCATCTCCAATCCTTCAGACATTCACCTGGCTTATACACCATCTCTTGAGAGCAGGATCGCTGCTTCCTGAAGTACCACCATGCAATAGAATAAATCAATCTGCATTAAGGTAAAAATAGTAAAATCCTAGAAACAGGCAGAGGGGGGTATTCATACCTCTCAGTGGCCATTAACATGCCAGGTGGGCAAGAGTTTCTTTGAACACAAGGAGAAGAGAACTGAGAGGAACTTAATCAAATCCACTAAGGCTTGAAGAATTGTGTGTAACAATGTCTTAGAAATTAAATATATATTTTCTTAGTAAATTCACCAATACTCTGTACTCAAAGAGACTGTAAATACAAAGTAGGACTTCTTATTTCTAGCCATGGTTTGCAAGTTTATTCAGATAAAACTACCTTTTGAAAACAGGCGGGGCAGGAGCTGGATAAATTTATTTTTAATCTTCTTAAATCATCATCAAATTGCTCAAAGACTAAATTCTAGGTGAAAGCCATTGTTGCCCAGAGTGCATTTCCCCATGTAAAACTACACATTTATTTCAGAGTGGACAGAAAACAAGGCCAGGGGTATCCAAACCTGAGAAACCTTACAGGAGAAGCTCCACATACTAGGTTGTAAAACAAAGAGTTACACACTCTGATCCAATATCAACCCCTGGTTCCCAAGACCACCAGAGTAAAGAGAAGTCTTCCATGGAATAGAAAAGAATAAGTAGGAAAATAATCCATGAGACATTTTTCCACAGACAAGTGCTCAAATGGATTTCCACCATTTGAGCAAAGAACTTGGTTTTTATCAGCTCTGACTGATAGTGTCTGAGCACCTGGCAGAATTAAAACCAAGGTACCTCCGGAGGATGGCACACCATCCTAGGCTTCAAAGAATCTCACACATAATTTTGTGAGGTCAGAGACCCATTAGCAATCAACGAGAAACAGATATGCACCGACTTCAGACGCTGTAATTATCAGAAACAGATATTAAAACAGTAACGTTCAAAGAAATAAAGAATGAACTTGAAAATATCTGCAAGGAACAGGATGTTTTAAAGTGATAGAGTAGGTTAAAAAAGAACTTTTAAAAACAAATATATGATTTCAATGTTGGACAAAACTAATACAATATTGTAAAGTTTAAAAATAAAATTAAATTAAAAAAAACAAACATATGATTCTGAAATTAAAAATACAATGGATGTACTGGGCAGCAGATTAGACAGAAGAAAAAATGTGAACTGAAAGATATGCCAAAAAAGAGAGAGAGAAAGAGAGAATGAAGGACAATTACAACCTACTCCAATATTCTTGCCTAGAGAATCCCACGGACAGAGGAGCCTGGTGGGCTACAGTCCATGGGGTCGGAAAGAGTTAGACATGATTGAGCAACTTTCACACATGTAAAATACACAATTAATGAGAACATACAGTATATCACAGGGAATTCTACTCAGTGCTTTGTGGTGACCCAAATGGGAAGGAAATCCACAAAAAGAGGGATATATGTGTCCATATAGCTGATTCCCTTTGCTGTACAATAGAAACTGACACAACATTGTAAAGCAACTATACTCCTATACAAACTAATTTTAAAAAAGAGAGAATGAAGCACAAAGAGAAAAGAATGAAAAATAAAGAGTGTAACGGGTATGGAATACACAGTGAGAAGGTCTAAAACATATAAGATTCAAGAAAGAGGAGAGAGAATGGAGCACAGGCAGTATGTGACGAAATATTAACTGATCATTTTCCAAAACGGATGACAGAATCAAGTGCCCAGGAAATCTCAAATAGGATAAATAAAAAGAAGTCTATTCCTAGACCTATTAGGATGAAATGGTAGAAAATCAAAGGCAAAGAGAAAACAAATTAAGCAACAAGAAGAAAGGATGGCAGTATGCTTCAAAGGACAGCAGTTAGATCAAGAGTTATCTTCAACAACTGAAGCAAGAACACAGTGGAATGATATTTTCAAAGTGAAGAAAGAAAATAATTACCCAATCAGGAAACAAAAAGAAATATTTCAAGCAAAAATAAAATAATTCTAAATGGAAGGTATATAATTAAAGAATGAAGATCAAAACTAAGTGGTAAATATGAGGACTGATATAATTGAACATTCATGACATAAAACATTACCAACAAAGTCAAATGACACTTAGGAAAAAAAGACTTATAAATCTTAAATATTTATATTAGAAAAGAGGCAGGATTGAAAATGAATGAACCAACCATCCATATCAAGAAGTTAGGGGAAAAAACAGCAAAATATAACCAAATAAAGAAGTATGGAGGAAATAAAAGAGGAGAAGTGAAGGAAATAGAAAACAAATATGTAACAGACAGAAATACTAAATCCAAAAGTTGATTTTTCAAAAGGCTAATAAAATTGATAAACCCTAAGGAGGCTTACAAAGTAAAAAGAGACAAGACACAAATACCCAAAGTCACAGATGAAAAAATGATCATGAAAGCAGACATTTTTAAAAAGACAATAAAAAGGTATTAAGAACGTTTGAAATAAATAGGTAACTTCCTAGGAAAAAATGTAGTCTCAAAACTGACTTAATAAAATCTGAAAAGTCCTATAATAATTAAAGAACCTGAGTCTTCAGTCAAAATCTTCTTACAAAGAAAACCCAAGGCCCAGTTCTCCTCATTGGTGAGTTCTATAAAACATTCAAAGAAGAAATATTCCAATTTCACACAAATTCTTCCGGAGAAAAGGGAATAAAGGAGCACTACTCTGCCTAATTTTATCAGCCTAGGATAATCCTGTTAAAAAAAATATGAGAAAAAAACCTCAGGACAATTTCAAACTCAGGAACTCATGCAAACATCCCAAAGAAAATATATCAAAGTGAATCCAGCAGAATATGAAAGAAACAATACATGACCAAACTGAGTTTATTCCTGGAATGCTGGAAAAGTTTAATATCAAAAATGTAACTAATGTAATTTGCAGCCATGAAATTAAAAGACGCTTGCTCCTTGGAAGGAAAGTTATGACCAACCTAGATAGCATATTCAAAAGCAGAGACATTACTTTGTCAACAAAGGTCCTTCCAGTCAAGGCTCTGGTTTTTCCAGTGGTCATGTATGGATGTGAGAGCTGGACTATAAAGAAAGCTGAGCACAGAAGAATTGATGCTTTTGAACTGTGGTATTGGAGAAGACTCTTGAGAGTCCCTTGGACTGCAAGGAGATCCAATCAGTCCATCCTAAAGGAGATCAGTCCTGGGTGTTCGTTGGAGGGACTGATGTTGAAGCTGAAATTCCAATACTTTGGCCACCTGATGTGGACAGCTGACTCATTGGAAAAGACTCTGATGCTGGGAGGGCTTGGGGGCAGGAGGAGAAGGGGACGACAGAGGATGAGATGGTTGGATGGCATCACCAACACAATGGACGTGGGTTTGGGTGGACTCCGAGAGTTGGTGATGGACAGGGAGGCCTGGTGTGCTGCGGTTCATGGAGTCGCAAAGAGTCGGACACGACTTAGCGACTGAACTGATCTGAATGTAATTTTCTATATTATCAGATTACATTTTGCTGAGCATTTTGCTGAGCACACTAGTTGGCATATTAAGGCAAGAAAAATAAATAAAAGGAATAAAGATGGGGGAACTGTTGTTATTTGCAAATGAAATGATTATGTCAAAAGCAAATGCAAAATTATTCATACTATTAGGATAATAAAATAATTTAGCAAAGTTGTTGGATATAAAAATTAACATGCCAAAAAAACATAATATAGAAAGTAAACTGAGTTTCTGTATGCCACAACAAGCATTTCATTCAAATTCTGAAATGATACCACTTATGACAACATGAAAAAATATTAAACACCTTAGAATAAATCTATCAAAAGATGTGTAAGACTGCTATGGGGAAAAATATAAACATTATGGAAAGACTTTAAAGAACTTTATAAATTGAAAGATACTACATTTATGGTGTGGAATAGTATTTTAAATTGAATTTGATCTACATATTCAGTGCAATCCCAATCAAATTCCCAACAGATATTTTTCACTGAATTTCACAGGCTGACTCTATAATGTATATGGAAATACTAAACACAAAGAGAGGTCTAGACACACCTGAACAAGTACAGGTGGAAGGACCTCACCTCCTAGATATCAACTATAAAGTTATAGCAATCAAGACAAAGAGACCAAAGCAACAGAGTGTAGAAAAATAGACCCACACACATATGTACACTTGATATACAAGGGAGAACACTGCATAGAGGCATGCAGAGTGTTCATCATCACTAATTATCAAAGAAATGCAAAACAAAATCTCAAGGGTACAGAGGCATGTGAATATCTATATAGCAAAAAAAAAAAAAATGAATTTGGACCTTGAGCTCACATATGCAAAAATCAATTCTGGGTGAATCAAAAACTTAAGTGTAAAAGTTAAAGATTTTAGAAAATAATACAGAAAAATATCCTCATGATCTCAGTGTAGGAAAGAACTTATGATGACAAAAAGCACTATCAATAATGAAATGAGCTACATCAAATTATGTTTAAAAGGATGTCATCAAGAAAGTGAAAAGACAACACATAAAATTGGAGAAAATATTTGCAAATCATATATTTAACAAGAGGCTTGACCCTGTCTATAGGAAGAACTCTTTACAACACAATAACAAGACAGCAAAATTTTTTAATAGACATTTCTCCAAAGAACATATATAAATGGCCAATAAGTACATGAAAAGATCCTCAATATCACTAGTAAGGAAAATCAAATCAAAATCAAAACAATGAACTACTTTACCTCCACTCAGTTCAGTTCAGTTGCTCAGTCGTGTCCAACTCTTTGCAACCCCATGAACTGCAGCACACCAGGTCTCCCTGTCCATCACCAACTCCCAGAGTTTACCCAAACTCATGTCCATTGAGTCAGTGATGCCATCCAACCATCTCCTCCTCTGTCGTCCCCTTCTCCTCCTGCCCTCAATCTTTCCCAACATCAGGCTCTTTTCCAATGAGTCAGCTCTTTGCCTCAGGTGGCCAAAGTATTGGAGCTTCAGCTTCAACATCAGTCCCTCCAATGAACACCCAGGACTGATCTCCTTTAGGACAGCTATAATTAAAAAAAAAAAAGGGGGGGGATTAACAAAGAGGAAGAGGAGGAAGAAGAAAGAAAGAGAAAGAGAAAAAAGAAATCTAAGTGTTGGTAAGAATATAGGTCTGTGAGTAGCAGACCTATGAGAAGGGAAAGTGTCAAGGTAGGCAATTGCTTTATATTTATTATAAACTTATTATGGGTTTTTTTGTTGTTTTTCAAACTATGTGCATGTATAACATTGATACAAACAAAAATTTAGTTTAAAGATAATCATAAAGGAGGGGGAAGAAACCCCAACCATGCCCCATTTCAGTTTAGTTCCTTGGAAAGACTGATGCTGAAGCTGAAAATCCAATACTTTGGCCACCTGATGTGAAGAACTGACTCACTGGAAAAGACCCTGATGCTGGGAAAGATTGAAGGCAGGTGGAGAAGGGGACGACAGAGGATGAGATAGTTGGATGGCATCACCAACTCAATGGACATGACTTTGAGTAAGCTCCAGGAGTTGGTGATGGACAGGGAAGCCTGGCAGGCTATAGTCCATGGGGTCGCAAAGAGTCGGACACGACTGAGTGACCGAACTGAACTAGTAAGTCCCAGAAGAGATTAACTTCTATGGTTTTGGGGTGGGGGTGCAGAAGAGGGGGAATGAGGGTAAAAGGCAATAGTAGCAGAGCAGCTATGAGTTATAAAGCACTGAGAGCAGACATTCTCCTGGGTTATTTGTCTAAATTACTATATGGAATTGTCACAGTGACCCTACATATAGGAAGATATTATCATTCCCTATCAAGATAAGAGAAAGTTGAGAATCAGAGAGGTTAAGTGACTTGTCCACAGTCTCAAAGCTGGGAAGTGACACAGCTAAGATTCAAATTCAGATGTATTTGCCTCTACATCCTGCTTTTAACCTAGCACTCAGGAATATGACCCCACCTGACCTCCTCCACATCTTTGTCCAATAGCTCACTAGGATCCACATCGTTCACTAAGTCCTGTAACTTCTTGGTGAAAGCCTTAAGCTAACTGGGGGAAGATTTTTCAGCAAATTATTAAGGGAACAAAACAACTCATTAGCCTATAATGAAAATAAAAAGCTGTCAAATTGTTGGGTTTCACTTGTACTTTCCAAAGATTTCCATCTGCCTGGCCTGGTGGTATTGTTACAAGGCTACACTATCAAGACAGAAGTGACTGGGGAAAAGCAGAAACAGCAGTTTAGGGAGAGGCCAACATGCAACTGCCAGGATCTCACCTTCATCTCTTTTCTCTCCTGTCTCACCTTCCTCCCCTCTTCCCCCAACTCACATTCTAGCTGTGCGTGTGTGTGTTAGTTGCTTAGTCGTGTTCGACTCCTTGCAACCCCATAGACTGTAGCCCACCAGGCCCCTCTGTCCATGGGATTCTCAGGCAAGAACACTGGAGTGGGTTGCCATTTCCTTCTCCAAAAGGAACCATAGAAAGAAAGAAAGAAAGTGAAGTCACTCAGTCATGTCCGACTCTTTGCAACCCCATGGACTGTAGCCCACCAGGCTCCCCCATCCATGAAATTTTCCAGGCAAGTGTACTGGAGTGGGTTGCCATTTCCTTCTCCCACATTCTAGCTACATTTAACAATTTGCAATTTTCCGACCAGCACAAATCATAGCATGCCTCTGTTGCCTTTCTTCCCTTTTTGTTGCCAGAAAGCTCATGGCACCTGCTTTCTCATGCCTCTTCTAGTCCACTCAGGGAACCACTCATTCCTTGGTTTCTATCATACCTTGTTTACCCTTCTAGCATTATAACACTTTAATGCACATATTCATAAATGTGCCTATTTTTGACTCAATAAGTTATAAGCTCCCTGGAAGCAGAGAATGTGTGTTCATCTCTGTGTCACTAAATATTTGTATAAATATGTATAACGGTGATCTCTCTTTCACAAAGGAAATGTCATGCTGCATATATATGCCATTAAAATGATCAAAAGATATGCTAACCTTATTTACAATAGCCAAGATATGAAAATAACCTGTGTCCATCAACAGATGAGTGGATAAAGAAAATGCAATATTATATATGAAAGTGAAAGTGTGAGTTGCTCAGTCATGTTTGACTCTCTGCAACCTCATAGTAGCCTGCCAGGTTTCTCCATCCATAGGATTCTCCAGGCAAGAATACTGGAGTAGGTTGCCATTTCCTTTTCCAGGGGATCTTCCTGACCCAGGGATCGAACCCAGGTCTCCCACATTGCAGGCAGACTCTTTATGGTCTGAGCCACCAGGGAAGAACCCTAAAAAGATGGAAATCCTGACATTTGAAACACCATGGATGAACCCAGAGGGCATTGTGCTAAGTGAAATATGCCAGACATGAAAAGACAAATACTGCAGGATCTCATTCCCATGTCAAATCTAAAAAGAAAGAGCCAAACTCATCAAAACAGAGTAGAATGGTGGTTGCCAGGGACTGGGCTGTGTATAAACTTTCAGTTACAAGATGAATAAGTTCTGGAAATCTAATATGGTGACTACAGTTAATACTGTATGCGACACCTGAAATTTGTTAAGAGAGCAGATCTTAGTCATTCTCATCAAAAAAAAAAAAAAAGGTAATTATGTGAGGTGATGGCAGGGTTAATTAACTTGATTGTAGTAATCATTTCACAACATATACACATATCAAATCATCACAGTGTACCCTTTAAGTATATACAGTTTCATTTGTCAATTAAACCTCAGTAAAGCTGGGGAGAAAAAAGACATGCTAACAATGGCCATCTTTGGGTGGTAGAATTATGAGCTATTTTTTCTTTCTTTATTTTTAAAATTTCTGTAATTAAGAACTTGTTCATCAAAGATATAATTAAAACAGTAAAAGGCAAGCTACAAAATGGGAGAAAATATTTTTGCAAAACACATAAAAGGAACTCTCACAAATCAATGAGGAAAAGAAAAACAAACCAATAGTAAAATGGGCTTCAACTTTTAAAAAGAAGAACTGAAATGGCCAAAGAATGCATTTGTATGTGTATACATTTTTACATGTATACATACACATGTTCTTTAATATGTATAGATGAAAATATGATTAAAGTTATTAGTAATTCAAGAAAATGCAAATTAAAGCCATAATAGCATATCACATGAGTTCAGCAAAAAACATTAAGCCCTATAATACCAAGTGTTTCAAGGATGTTCAGGAACAAAAACTCTTGCACACTGCTGATATCAGTATATGGGTTTGACTGCTTTGGAAAATAGTTGGACATTATCTAGTGACATGGAAAAATGTGGCTCTTTTATATCAAGATGTATACAGAAGAATGTACATTATTCATAATTTCCCCAAACTAGAAATAACTGTCCATCAAGAGTAAAATGGATAAATAAATTGTGGTATAGTCAAACAATGGAATGTTATACAGCAGTGAAAAGCCACAAATCAGAGCTACATACAAGAACGTGAATGAATCTAACAAACACAACATTGAGTAGTAAGACACAGAAAAATGCATACAGTATGATTTCATCGAAATAAAGTTCCAAACTGGGAAAAACTATATTGTTCAGGAGTAGCATACACAGATGATAAAAACCACAAAGGAAATCAAGAAAGTCACTCCTTGGAAAAAGCAGTGTGACAGTTACATCTGATGGAGGGAAGTATGGGGTTACTAGTGGGATTGGACATTTGAAGGGTTTCTAGGATGTTGCAAATGTTTTCTCTGTGAAGGTGGTGATTAACATGGCTGTTAGCTTTATTTTAAAAGTATGAATATGAAAATATATGTAGAAAAGGATAGATTGCACATAACTTTAAAATGCATTTTAAATAAAACTACAAAAGTTCCTGCATGTGTGTGTGCTAAGTCGCTTCAGTCGTGTCGGGATCTTAGTGACCCCATGGACTGTAGCCCTCCAGGCTCCTCTGTCCATGATTCTCCAGGCAAGAGCACTGCAGTGGGTTGCCATTCCCTTCTCCAGAGGATCTTCCTGACCCAGGGATCGAACACGCGTCTCCTGCATTGCTGGCAGATTCTTTACCACTGAGCCACCTGGAAAGCCCATTCATTTCCCAGGGCTGCTCTAATAAATGACACAAACTTGGTGGCTTAAAATAACATAAATCTGCTCACTCATATTTCTGGAGGCCAGAAGTCTGAAATTAGCACCATTGTGCTAAAATCAAGGTATAAGCAGGACCACACTCCCCGCCCCCCGCCCCCCGCCACCCTCCAGGGCCTCTAGGAGAGAGTCAGTCCCTTGCATCTTTCAGGTTCTGGTGGCTGTCAGCATTCCTTGGCTTATGGCTTCATAACTCCAGTCTCTGACTCTGTATGTGTCAAATCTCCCTCTACCTCTCTCATATAAGGACACTTGTGAAGCAAGTAGGGACCACCTAGATAATCCAGAATTATCTCCCATCCTAAAATGCATAACATAATTACATCTGCAAAGACTCCAAATAAGGTCATATTTATAAGTTCCAGGGATTAGGACCTGATATCTTTGTAGTGGGCTGAATGGCAGCCCCAAAGTCCAAATGTAAAATTCTATCCCACTCCTGATGACACCGTTTTGGTGCTCATTCTGCCAAAAACAACTTAGCCAGTTTTCTTATGCTTAGTCCACAACTCATCAAAACTGTGCCCATGAACCATCTTCCATGAATTTTGTTGTTGTTGTTGTTTATAAATATGTTTGTTCCATGAATTCTTAATGAACAGCCTCCAAACATTCTTGATGGTGTGTCTCTATTGGAAAATAAATTAAGCATGCTCTTCTAAGATATGATGCTCATTTATAAATTATGATTGCCAATGTATCAGTGTATTATTATATTATCATACATATAAAAACAAAACTTTGGAAGATATAGGGAAAATAAATGTAAGTAGAACTACTACCATCTCCTTCCAACAACAAAATGAATCACCCTGTCAGTTCTCTGGGTTACTCATCCCACTACTCAAAACACTCTTATTGTACATCCTTGCTCCCCAAAACTCCAAGGAGGCCTTTAAGGACTGCTGCTTAAGATGGGAAAGATGAACGAGTACTGGGCCTCCCACTCTAACTTCATCCACTCAGTCAGCCCGGATCTCTGATACACTGGGGGTTTTTGCACATGATTTCAATAGGAAGATTATCCTCCACCAAAACAAAATGCAAAAAAATAATAATAATAGGTCTGAAAGCCACTTCTCTGGAGCACTTTCTTTTGGTGTGAGTCTCTGGGCGGCCTTTCATGCAGGTGGCGCATGACATCACTCGGCCCCAGCTGTTCCTTATTAACTCAGCCTCTCAGCGAAAGATACAGCCTTTTTACAACTTGACATTTTTTAAGGAGACAGCCCATTCTGCGAATCAACCAAACACATTAAATGCAGTTAAGACTGCTGCATTCCGCAAATACAAATTTGACAAGAAAACCTTACGTCTTCACAGGCTCCACTGAAATATGGATTGATATGAAGTTCTGAAGGACACCAGGCTTGGCAGCAAAGCATCCCTGTGTTATCACCCTGAAGGAAATGCCTGCCAAGCCAACTGCACCTCCAGTGGGTCAAAGCTCAAGAACCCCGAAGCCTATAACCCTCACTGAGGCCTCGACACCATCTCCAGCATGAGCTGACTTTGTAAATGTGTTCTTTGCCTGCTCATAATGCCTAATTAGGCCCTGACCATGAGGCTAAGAGGTGGCAAAGAAAAGCCAGGACGCCTGCAGGCTGCCACTTGGGTTCACAACAAAATGACAGGCAGTGAGCGTGATCCAAGTAGAAGAATCTGACAGTCACACTTCAGTCTTTCAGCCGCATATTTTTTTTAACATGGGGAGGTTGTAGCATCAATAGTGTCATCCTCTAATAGAAAGGACAACTACATATAATGCATAATTGCCAGTCTAAATGACTTGTTATTTTGACTGCCTATTTTAAAATGTCTGTAATTGCCTCCAATGAGACTTGGAATAAATGATAAGTCAGCACAGGCAATCACTGGTAGAGACATAGCATGGCTTTGGAAAACTTAGTGCAAATTATTTTGTCATGTGTCAATTACCACTAAACCCTGATTATGATCACAGGGCGTTTGTCCTGCTTTACTGGGTGTTTCTTCCAACTGTGTCCCACTTAAGCAACAGAAGGAGTATCACACGCAGGTGTATAAAAGACAAGGCAGTCTATTTTCAAGGGCAATGAGCAGAAGCTGCCTGAGCCTGATAGATTAGTTTCACAGAATTTTAGCTCGTGCCAAATCCTGGCCCTTTCTGTAAAGCAAAAGTGAGGCAGAAGCACACCTCGCTGAGAATTACTGCCATCTCTCCAAATGAACTTTTTCCCCCCCTCGTATGCTTGTTTGCCAAGACTTAAAATAACAAATCACTTTTTTATAACAAAATTTTCTCCCTGGAATAATAGGCTTCAGTGTGAGTACTGATAGAGCAATAGCTCCTCTAAATGACAGCAAAGGCTTGCAGCAGGGCTGTGAGGCACATCTATTTCAGGGCTTCCCATTAAAGAGAAAAGTGGTTAGGTAAGAAATGAAGTCATTTCCTGACTCATTGGGATGCCATGTTTAAACCACAGTGTTTTGCCTGAGGATACAGAGGTTAGAAAAAAGTGACTGAGCCTAAGAGATGAATCATCCCTTAAAGATTCAGGAAAGCAACTTGTTAAGATCCTTCACACACTACTAGAACATATAAGATAGGGAAAGAGGCTTAGGGAGAGCCTTCTCCCATTCTTACCACAGGAAAAAGAAGGCTCTCCTGCCTACATACTTGAGGGCTTAGTCACTAAGTTGTCCAACTCCTTGCAACTCCATGGACTGTAGCCCACCAGGCTCCTCTGTCTATGGGATTTCCCAGGCAAGAATATCAGAGTGGGTTGTCATTGGCAGGTGGATTCTTTACCACTGAGCCACATGGGAAGCCCCTCTCCCTCCTATACACTTCATTAAAGCCAGTTCCTGAAATAATTTAAGTATGATTACATTTTTAAGTAGAAACATCAATATTTAGACATTAAAAACATCAGGAAATAGGGGAGAAGATGGATTCAAAGTCTGTTAATTTTGCATATTTCTAAAATAAGTGAGTCAAACTACTCCAAAAATCCACTTTTGAAGGATGATACACAACAATTAAGGATTCCAAGAATTTATTTTACTAGAAAAAAATTTAATACTCAGTTTCACTAGTAATCAAAGACAAATTCTATAATTTTAAAATAATAGTGAGATACCATTTTCAACTCTCAAACAGTTGGTGAAATAAAGGAGGGGTGGATATTACTCAGAGCAAATGAGGGACTGCAAATTGGCTCAATTTTCTGAAAGATGGTTGGGCAAGACTTATTAAAACCCTTTAAATGTTCACACTCCTTAATCCAGTAATTCTGCTTCTAGGAAACTACCTTTTTTTTTTTTTACTTTGAGATATAGTTTATAATCTTAATATAATTAAGATATAACTTTAAACACTATTGCAAAATGATTATCAAAATGATGGAGGTGTTAGTGTTAGTTAACACCTCCAGCAAGTCACACAATTACCATTTCCTCTCTGTAGTGAGAACATTTAAAGGCTACTTCTTTGTCAACTTTCAATTATATAATAGAGTATTGTGAACTATAATCATCATGCTGAACATCAGCTTCCCAAAACTAATTCAGCTTACAACTGGAAGCTTGTATCCTTTGACCAACACCTGTCCATTTCTTCCACCCCTCAGCTCCTCATAACCAGGGTAGAATATTCCATCAGTTTGATTTTTTAGACTCCACAAATAAGTTATATCACACACACAGTATCTGTCTTTCTCTGACTCATTTCACTTAGCATAATACACTCAAGATCCACCCATCTTGTTGCAAATGGCAGGACTTCCTTCTTTCTCATGGCTGAGTAGTATTCATGTGTGTGTGTGACATCTTCACTTTTTCATCTAGGAGTTTACCTTAATGCAATAATATGATATTTGGACAAAGATACATTCAAAAACTATCCTCACAGCATTGTTTAGAGTGGAAAACTCAAATGTAACTTAAATGACCAGCAATAAGAGAATAATTATATTGTTACAGAACACAAATATGATGCCATAGTATACAATCAACTTGAACTATATTTAGGGATTATCTTTAATGAGTCATACCAATGAAAAAAGCAGTGTGGAGAACTATATATACAGGAAGAAAAAATATGCAAAGGATTTCTTAATTGGGTATCACTCTGGAGACTGGACTAGAAAGATCTTCCCCATTTTGAATATACCAGGACATTATTGATGTCATATTGGTGTCATCACACACAGTGAACCTTTGAAACCCTGGTGATGTTTCTTGATGAACTTGAATCAATAAGTATCTGCATAAACTTCTCAAAGAACAACTGAGTTGAGCTATCTACTGGTTGACCCTGCCTCCAGGGCTCTGGAAGCTCATAGCCAATAAGAAGAAGGTAGTGTTGGAAGAAGCCAGTCTGCAGACTGGCCAATAGATTATAGTACATAAAGCATCTATATACCCTTTTGGAAATACTTTTACTGTACCCCAGTATCACCATAGATGCCAAAACGTCACTTAATGGATGTTTGTTGAGTCTTGGCTGAATTCTTATGAAATATTAAATATTTAATGGACATGGGAAGAGGGATATTAGAGAAAGATATATAGAAACAGAGACCAAATCTGGAAAAAGAAGCAAACTGAGTGAAAAAGATATAAGAAATGTAGTAGAAAAGAAAGAACAGGAAAAAAATAGAAAATAATGAATTATGACTTCCTCAAGACTATCCAATTAGAGCAAATTATTTTACTGATTAAAAAATTGCTTTTTGCACTCAAGCTCCCTCAACATCCAGAACCACAATTTCATGGACCTGTACATGCCACAGAAATTCTCCTCTGGGAACCCCATCATCAGCACCAAGAACCATGCGCCCATCCAGATGAATGTGGCCAAGGTTGACAAAGTGACAGTCAGGTTCAATGGCCAGTTTAAAACCTACTCTATCTACTGGGCCATTCACAGGATGGGTGAGTCAGAAGATCCATTCTCCAACTGGCCAAGGCCAAAGCCATCATCTCAAAGAACTTCTGACTGGAAAGGATCACAGATGTGGAATATTTGTTACAAATAAATAGTGAACTCTCCTCAAATTAAGTTAATATATCAAAATACAACTCTAGAAAGTTGTATTTCCTAACAGTGACTAAAATGTATAGGAGATCGTTTTAAGATGGCAGAGTAGCAGGATGTGGGCTCATTTCCTCCTGCAAGAACACCAAAATTACAACTAGCTGCTGAACAACCATTGACAGGAGGACATTGGAACCCACCAAAAAAAGATATCCCATGTCCAAATACAGAGGCGAAGCCACAAAGAGACACTGGAGGGGCACAAACACAATAAAATCAAATTCCATACCTGCCGAGTGGGTGACCCACAAACTGGATAGCAATAATACCCAAGAAGCTCTCCCACTTTGTGAAGGTTCTGAGCCCCTCATCAGATTTCCCAGCCTAGGGATCTGGCAAAGGGACTGGGACTCCCCAGGGAATCTGAATTTGAAGACCAGCAGGATTTGATTATAGGACTTCCACAGGACTGGGAAAACAGACTCCACTCTTGGAGGGCACAAAGAAAATGTGATTGCTTTTCATACATATATGGCTTTCCATGTATCAGGCACTGGTAAATGAAGACAATACATATAGTGAGATATTTACATTAATTCATTTAATCCATATCATTGCTTTACAGGATAGGCATTTCTGTTGTTCTCTTTTATAGAAGAAGAAACAGTGAGGCCCCAAGAGGTTAAATAATTTCTATAAGCACTCACAGCTCTTAGGTAGAAAGGTAGAGATTCAGCCCCAGGGGTTCTAGCTCCAGATCTTCCTCACTATAGTAATAGCCCCACCTACTCAAGCCACCATCAGATCAGATCAGATCAGATCAGTCGCTCAGTCATGTCCGACTCTTTGCAACCCCATGAATTGCAGCACGCCAGGCCTCCCTGTCCGTCACCAACTCCCGGAGTTCACTCAGACTCATGTCCATCAAGTCAGTGATGCCATCCAGCCATCTCATCCTCTGTCGTCCCCTTCTCCTCCTGCCCCCAATCCCTCCCAGCATCAGAGTCTTTTCCAATGAGTCAACTCTTCGCATGAGGTGGCCAAAGTACTGGAGTTTCAGCTTTAGCATCATTCCCTCCAAAGAAATCCCAGGGCTGATCTCCTTCAGAATGGACTGGTTGGATCTCCTTGCAGGCCAAGGGACTCTCAAGAGTCTTCTCCAGCATCACAGTTCAAAAGCATCAATTCTTCGGCGCTCAGCCTTCTTCACAGTCCAACTCTCACATCCATACATGACCACAGGAAAAACCATAGCCTTGACTAGACGAACCTTTGTTGGCAAAGTAATGTCTCTGCTTTTGAATATGCTATCTAGGTTGGTCATAACTTTCCTTCCAAGGAGTAAGTGTCTTTTAATTTCATGGCTGCAGTCACCATCTGTAGTGACTTTGGAGCCCAGAAAAATAAAGTCTGACACTGTTTCCACTGTTTCCCCATCTATTTCCCATGAGGTGGTGGGACCGGATGCCATGATCTTCGTTTTCTGAATGCTGAGCTTTAAGCCAACTTTTTCACTCTCCACTATGGTGCCTCCTTTTTAAGTCCTATAGTTCTTACCATCAATCATGCATATTTAATATTGAACACTTACAGTTTTGCATGTTTGTTGCATTTTCATCTTAGTACAACATGTCTTCCCAACTAGACTCTAAAACACTGAACGCAAGAACTGTAAATAATACTTCTCTATAATCCTCACAGTACTTAGCACAATTCTCTACTCATTAAATAAGATTTAATTGGACCTTCAGCAAAGAGATAACTTTCAAAACATTTATTCCGATAATTTTGCAATCAAATAAACTCTGCCAACATTCTTTTGCTAAGAAGCAGTCATCTTTTGAGATTGCTGGAAATTTAAGTTTAGAGAAAAAAAGAAGTTAATGCTTTTTTATCTCATTCTATTCCCTTTGATGGATGAAACCAAAAATAATCACTTTGCATCTCCAAAGTGCTCCACCCCCATGAAAGCAGGGGGAGAGTGAGCCATCACTGGGACACAAATGTGTTCTGTTCAAGGCAAGGCAATCAAATAAATCAAGCAACCCCCAAAATATAGTTAAAGCAAAGTGACTCAGACATAGTTCATGTTTTTAGTCACTTAGAATCCAAAGTTACTCTGAAATGCAAATAGTTTTTCAAGCATTACTCATTTTGCTTTCTCTGATAAAACTAAAATAATCCAATACAATTATCTAGATGGTTATAATTTAAAGATTTAAAATACATGCTCAAAACCTAACATTTCAAATTAGTGCCACTCTTTAGGACAAACTCTAACTAATAATAATGATCTGGTATAAAAGTATCCTGGAGAAACTAATTTCCTACCATTTTCTTTTTATTAAGCTAATCTGAAAGGAAAAAAAAAAAAAAAAAACACATTCTTCTATGGGGCTGTCCTAGAGAAAGCACAGCACTGGAGAAACCACACACCTAAAAAGTCATTATTCAAAATTGAAAGCTGTTTTCCTATCTTATCTAAGGAAGCATTTATTCTCACATTGGAAAATTAAATAGAGTTCAGAACATTCGTTTAGAAATAATTGAGTTTCACCAAATCAATATACTAAAATAATTTCTAAGTAACCTTATCTGTAGCTCAAATAGGTTTAATCATATATGCTAACTCCTGCTGATTGGTAGTGGAGACCTAGATACTGTGTTGAGAAGGATTCTGAGGTCACATCCAAGAGAAAACATGTTTGCATCAATCAGCAATAAGCAATGTGTATGTACCAGTACCAAAAACGTGGGCTAACTGCAATAATTTACGGAAAGTAAATACAGACCCTCAATCTGAAATGAGAGATGTGGGCCAAAGATGCTACTGGATTATTTGGTAGTTTAAGAGAGAAAATTCACTGCTTAGTAGTGCCCCAGATTTATGGTGCTCTAATCAAATAAGCAAAAGTCAGACACGACTGAGCGACTGAACTGAACTGAACTGAATCTAATAAGCAGTAAAGAAATAGGAGAAGGACTAAACATTTACTCACAGTCTACTACATGTCACACACTGAGCTTCACCTTAACTTCCATGGCCGCCTCCAAGATTTTTGTCATTATTAATAACAACACCTCTCCATTATCTTAATTTTAATCATTCTATCCCTCAAACACCATTTCCTATCTTTCTGGCTCACTCCCTGTGGTATCCAGTCTCCCCATTATCCCTCCACTCCATTGATATATCCAATCATTGGTCGTACCACTCTTTCACTGTCTGTCACCTCCCTACAGGGTCCTCATCTTTCCTACTTAGCCATCATACACTCCATGATCAACTTTCACTCCTTTGCTTTTACCGTCAACTTCATTGCTCTTTTCTCTTTTCAACATAATTGCCAAGCAAAACCCTGCACGTTGTTAAATCCAGATCTCTGACGACTCCAGATCTGTATCTATGGAACCTAAATGTTGCTGGGGCCGGGGGAGGGGGTGGGGAGGGGCGTGGAAATGTAGTGAATGGTCTCATTCTAAATTTGTGATTACTTGAAGAGGGTCCTTGGTAAGACTGGCCATCCACTATATTTCCTTCATCTATTCGCCCTCCACTAGACATCCATTTCACAGCTTCTCTCTCTTCAAATCTCAATGCCTCTTCCTCCTTACACTCCTTGATGGCCCAGTTTTCAGCTACATACAGAAACAAAAGAGAATCCCCACAGGTTGTCACCACACATTCCGTCCGCATGTGTGCTCCCCTCTCTTCTGATACGGTGGGTGGGCAGTACTGACTCCAATTGAAAGCCAAACCCTCCACTTGCACATTAGATCCCATCCCTCTTCCTTAATCAAGAACATCTCTCCAGCAATTCTCCCCTTTCTCAGCATCATCAATGTTTCCTTTTCTACTGAATCATTCCCACCAGTATTCAAATATTCTAGAAATAAACCCATCTAAAACAAACAAAAAATTGTTTAACCTTTTCTTGAGCCCACATACCCCTCTCCAGGTATTGTCCCATTTTTCTGCTCCATTTTTTATGGGGATAGAAATACCTACTCAGCAGGATTAGAAATGATGTATATGCCACCCCAGCACAGTGTCTAGCAGAGAATGGAAACTCAAGAGATAAGTGTTTATTTATAGTAATGTTACGATCCTACAATAGGTGCTAAGAAACAAGCTGGATTAAGAAATATACTCCAGACATTTTTATTACTTTTTACTTTGATAGAACTTCAAACTTACTGGAGAGTTGCAAGGAACTCCCACATATCTTTTACCAAGATTCTTTCATTCTGCATTTGGTCTATCACCATCACCATCTCTTTCTCTTACCATCTCTTATCTCTGTTTTCCCAAGAATAAGGACACTCCTTTTACATAACCACAGTTCATATCAGAATTAGGAAATTTAACAAATTCCCTAAATAATTTTCAAATTCAAATTCCAGAAGTATTTTTATTCAATTTTTTATATTTAAACTAAAAACCAAAATCAAACAATTAAAACAGTTCATCCATTTCTGCTCCATTTTATAACCAAAATCTTCAGGGAAACTCTTACTGTTTTCATTTCTCTTTAATCTACTCCAAACAGGTTTTGCTCCTAACTCCTGTCCTGCCCCACATACACCACTGAAAGAATTCTTGTCAAGATCACAAATAGCCCTTTCATTGCTAAATTCAGTAATGGTTTCTCAGAACTCATCTCTCTTGACCTACCATAAGCATTCAATATGTTTGATTACTCCTTCCTTAAAAAACAATCTTTGTGGCCTCCAGAACACCAGACTCCTGGTTTTCTTCCTATCCCACAAATGACAATTTCTCAATACCTTTTGCTGGTTCCTTCTCATCTCTCCAACCTCTAAATATTGGAATGTTCCAGGACCTCATCTCTTCTCTATCCAAATCCAATCTTTTTGGTAATCTCATTTTGATATCTTCATGTTAATAACTTCCAAATATGACCTCCATCCCAGACTACTCTCCTGAACTTCAGACTAGCATGTGCAACTGCCAATTCAGTAACTCCACTGAAATATCTAATCTGCATCTCAAACTTTTCATATCCAAAATTAAACTCCTTTTATTCCCTACCAAAAACCCACTCACCCCATAATCTTCCCCAACTTAGTAAATAACAGCTCTATCAATCCAATTGCTCATACCAAAATACTCTGAGTCATTCTTGAATCCTCTCCTCTCAAAACCAATACATCAATAAATTCTGTTGGCTCTACCTCTAAATTTGACCATTCTGCATCTGACCACTTTTCACTACTTTCTAACACAAGCCACCATTATCTCTTGCCTGGTTTCATTGATAGTAGCTTTGCCACTAGGGTCTATTCTTAATACAGCAGCTAGAAGGACCCTTTCTAAAGAGTTAGTCAAGTCATGTCATTCTTCTCCTTAGGCCCCTTCAATGACTTCCTACTTCACTCAGAGCAAAAGCCAAAGTCCCCTCAAAAGCCAAGACCCTACAACAACCTCCCTATGGATGTCTTTTACTTCAGCCCCCACTGTTTTTCCCTCCTGACTCCACTTGAATTGCATTAGCCTCCTTATTTGTTCTCTGAACACAGTATTCATCCTCCCACCTCAGGGCCTTTGCACTTGCTATTCCTTCTTCCTGTAATGCTCTTTATCTAGATGCCCACTGTTTGCTGCTTTACCCTCTTAAGGTCTTTACTCAAACGTCATCTTCTCAATGAAAATTCCTTCAGATGTCAACACTTGTCTATGTGGCAAAAGCTAAAGATAATGTTGCACATGTGAAACTTAGATACTGTTATAAATCAGTGTTACCTCAATAAAAAATAAACTTTAAAACAGCTTCAAGATAAAAGTAAAAAATTTTTTTAGTTAAAAGCCCCTAAATCTCAATCATGTGGTATGGAATAAACATAGGTATTCTGAGAAGACAGTGGTGGTGATGGTATGTTTTATTTGACTCTGCTCAAATCTCCCCCATAAAATCAGATAAACTTAGCAAAACCCCAAGCCTATGGACAACATTTATAAGAAACAAGGTGGCAAGATGTTCCCAAGAAACAATATAAGGTGAGGATAATGCACCAACATTCACAGGACCTACATGGTATCAGCATCTGCACAGTATGCACAGGTAATATATTAATAATAATATTAACATAATTGTGTTGCCTTTAAAGGCAACAATTCATTATCTTGAAAACTATTAAATGAAAGGAAAGAATCAAGTATGTATGCTGCCCTTCTTTAATGAATTGTACCACTGGTTAACCAATGAGATGAGGAAACTGTCTTATATTAAAATATTCCAACTAACAAATGAAGGAGAAATTAGAGACATATGACATCAGTATCTTGCAACCACTAACCCAGGCATTGAGCATCAAAAGTTGCTAATATCATAAAAATAGAGGTATAGAGATGTTATGTGCCTGCTGATGAAAGATCATGACACCTATAGTGTTGCCACACATGCAAAAAAAAAATGGAACCAAAATCTGAACAAATTTCTAAATTGGGATTTCTCAACCTCAGCACTGATGGAATTTGGAGCCAGCTAAATTCTTGCTGTGGGGCTCTGTCCTGTGCGTTGTAGGATGTGGCAATAGCACCACCCACCTTATTGTGCAAGTAAAAAAAATTTAAAAATAAAAGTATCTCTGCTGCTGCTGTTGCTGCTAAGTCGCCTCAGTCGTGTCTGACTCTGTGTGACCCCATAGACAGCAGCCCACCAGGCTTCCCCGTTCCTGGGATTCTCCAGGCAAGAACACTGGAGTGGGTTGCCATTTCCTTCTCCAATGCATGAAAGTGAAAAGTGAAAGTGAAGTCACTCAGTTGCGTCCAACTCCTCGAGACCCCATGGACTGCAGCCCACCAGGCTCCTCTGTCCATGGGATTTTCCAGGCAAAAGTACTGGAGTGGGGTGCCATTGCCTTCTCCAAAAAGTATCTCTAAACACTACCAAAAGTCCCCAAGCAGGGAGAGCAAAAGCACTCTCCACTGAAAACCACTACTCTAGATGAAACTACCATTCCACAGGTTACAACAAGAGGACAGAAGAACGTGTCAAATTAAACCATATGGATGCAACCAGCAAATTACAGACTATAGGAAACTTCAAAGATCAAATGACCCAGATTCTTCAATGAATAAATTTCCAGGGGAAAAGGCAGCAGTGGAGGGGGGAACCTTTCAATCAAAATAGACTTAAAAGACTTTATTTTCTAAAAACAGGCAAAACTAAACCACAGGGTTTAAGGATGAATTTTGGGGTTACAAAACTATAAAGAAATGGTAGAAAGTAATTACCATAAAAATCCAACAGGGAAAAAAGTAGGTAGGTGAGGTTGGGATGGGACATTTGATCAGCCTTGGGACTTCTTAGGTGACTAGTGATGTTCTGTTTCTTGACTTTGGTGTCATTTTAAAAGGTGGGGACCTTATAATAATCCATTGAGTTTTGAATTTATTGTATCCAGTTTTCTATGTCTGTGTTTTCCCAGTAAATAAATAAGAATCTGCTTTCCTTTCTACTTCACTTGAGTCAAAGTTCTATGGGAACTGTCCTTGAGCCAAGAACTTTGAATTTATTAAGTTCAGGTCGATGTTTATGTTTCCTTAAGCCCAGAGGTGTAAATCCTGATCATTGCTTCAAAAACAACTTTGGAAATCTCAGCAGGACTTATCACAACCCTCCACAAACCATATGCATGATGTCCGTATCTTGGCCTACTGTTGAAAGAACATCTTGCATCGAATCACCAAATACCTACAAAGGAGCCTGTGGTGATCCAGGCAGTGCAAGGAAAGCAAAATGCAAAGCAGTGAAGTGTTTGCAAATGCAACCATGGCTCATGAGAACTACGTGGGCTGAGTCGAGATTTGTGGGATGATGACTTTTAGAAGGATTTACAGACCCGCTAGGCAGAGACACTCCACAGGTGTTATCTCCTTTTTTGCAAAAGATATGTTCCTGAAGAGTTCCATGGTGATTAAATTTTTATAAATTTAATTATATTTTCTCATTGACTTACATTATAATCAGAGAGCGGCTTTATCTACATTTTGGATTAATCTTCAACTGGCAGTGGCTCCCAACAGTTCAAGTTTCCCTGCTTCTCTGTCAAGTAGTTGATAGTTTATAAACAAACATTTAAAGGCACTATTTAAAGGAACCCTTGAGTGAATCCTTCTGAACAACAAAGGATTCTTTCATAACATTAATAAATAATCATTAGACTGAAGGTTCATCAAGATTTCTTAAATTATTCCCAAGACTCAGATGTCCTTTGATGAAACTTCATTGAAATTATATCACTTTACCAAGGACCAGAATCTATTTTATGTGTTTTAGGACAGTATCTTGCATTACTGATGTTCTTTTTCCAATAGCATTCAGAAGAGCATTTTGTCCAGATACTCACAAGAAACATTACTAACTGTATTCTGTATTATTGAGTTATGTGATGTAATAGGACTTTGGTTGGCATGACTCAGTTTAAATTATGCAATAAACGCAAAATGCAACTAAGTCCAGGACAGAGTTAGTATGAAGTG
Source organism: Bos taurus (assembly GCF_002263795.3). Taxonomy (NCBI): domain Eukaryota; kingdom Metazoa; phylum Chordata; class Mammalia; order Artiodactyla; family Bovidae; genus Bos; species Bos taurus. The sequence continues at coordinate 118,170,103 of NC_037357.1, forward strand.
ACTGGCCTTCTGGTTGGATTCTTTGGAAGAGAAGATGCTTAAGCTGCTCACTTCAGAAATGTCTCTTGAAGACTGGGCTGCCTGGAAATCTCAAGCAGATCACTGGAAGGCTTAAACTGAGGATGGAGCTCATTGGCCCCACCATTCCCAACCATGTCACCACCATGCTCCCCTGCTGTCTGAACACCACAATTCCTTCTTAATACTCTGTTATTCCTGTCAACACTTGATTCTCACTAGGCTCCCCTGATAACTTCTCCTGGACAAGTCAAAGAAAGACGCCATCCTTGGAGCCAACAGCATGAAAGTCCATCACACGTCACAGTGGTCGATCACAGTTGGTTCTAGAACATGATGAGTGACCCCCTGGCTCCTAGAGAATGGCAAAACTCTAGACACTAAGGCTTCTCCAGTTGGCTTAAAGATGCTCCTCTTGACTGGGATCTGTGGACTGGTTTTTAATATAATAGCTCACCCTGCTGGTTACGTATGCCCAAAACAATGTGATTTATGATCAGTTTCAGTCTGAAGAACTTTGCTATTTCTGATTAAATTCCCCATTTATTTGGAGTAAATGGGTAAGGGTTGGTTTACTTTCTTTGTCTTTGGTAACAAGAATATAACTTATAATTTGCTTATGTAGAAAATGCACTAGAAGTAAAAAATTGAATGCAGCATAGAAGAATAAATGAAGAGTCTGTTTTACCAAAGAAGGGAAAAATGATGCTCTTGCCAAATCAATTACTTTCTGTGGCTTATAGAATTGCTTCCCAAGGACTAGACACTGCCTTCCACACGATGCTCAAGAAGCTTTATCCATAAGGCATTTATCTGAACGCAGTGATATGGCCTCGAAGTTACAGTTCTGGAGTACCTTTGGAATTCTGCAGCTTTTGACATGTATTTTGCTATAGTCTTTGTGGTAGGTAAAATTCTAAGATGTGCTCAAATGATCCATTACCTCTTAAAGATCTTCTCTACTGAAATGTAAGCAGGACCTGATGTGCATATAACCAACAGAATGTGGTAAGGTAGAGGATTTTACATAAGTAATCAAAGTCACTAAGCAGCTAACTTTACACTAATTAAAAGGGAGATCTTCCTGGGTAGGTCGGATCTAATCAGGTGAGCTGTTTAAAAGAGAATCTAGAGGTCAGAGCGGAGAAGGCAATGGCACCCAACTCTAGTACTCTTGCCTGGAAAATCCCATGGACAGAGGAGCCTGGTGGGCTGTAGTCCACGGGGTCACTGAGGGTCGGACACGACTGAGCGACATCACTTTCACTTTTCACTTTCATGCATTGGAGAAGGAAATGGCAACCCATTCCAGTGTTCTTGCCTGGAGAATCCCAGGTACGGGGGAGCCTGGTGGGCTGCCGTCTATGGGGTCGCACAGAGTCGGACACGACTGACGCAACTTAGCAGCAGCAGCAGCAGAGGTCAGAGACTTGAAGCAGCTCTCTCTCTCTCTCATCTCTCTGATTTTGAAGAAGCAAATGTCCATGAATTCTACAGTCTCCAAAGTATGAATTTTGCCAACACCTGCTCTTACAAATGGATCCTACCCTACTGGAGCCTGCGGATAAGAACTCAGCCTGGCTTACACCTTAATTTCAGGCCTTGGAGACCCAGAGCAAAAACTTCTGTCAATCTGTGCCTAGACTTCTCTTCTACAGAAACTTGAAGATAATCAAGGACATTTGTTTTAAGCCTCTGAGTTTATGACAACTTGTTAGGCAAAATAGAAGATGAATACAGTCATGAAAAAATCAACAGTGGAATAAGACGTCTTCCCCTAAGTGCATCCCTAACCCCCAACAGTCAGTGAACAGAGAAATCAGAGGATCATAAATTAGAACAAGTGCTTACACTCCCAACCAACCTCATCTATTTGTCCACATCTAAAAGGATCTAGAAGGGAGATCTAATGTGCATTTCAGAAAGGTTTTCCCTCCCCCAGCATTGTTGGCTGACTACAGACCATCATTCTGGGTCTACCTTTTCCCACATGTACAGCTCCTAAGTGCAAAGAACCGTATGAACCAAATATGCCTCAGAAGAAATAAGAAAATGCTAAACACAGTAGGTAACTATGAGTGCCAAACTAAAATGCATGCCAATGTCAAAATCAACCTCCACAGGCAAAGACTAAGCCAGGAATAGTAATGAAGGGAGAAAGCAGCTACTGCCAATGGTGTTCAGATTGAAAGAAAGATTTAATGGAAGAAAGACACAGGAACACTGCCCCCAGCACGTATCAGGTGCCTTGGAATTGTCTACAAATAAATGGATGGATTGATGAATGGATGGATGGATGAGTTAGAATCAAAAGGAAAGGGTATACCATTACAAAAGAGGAAGAAATGAGAGGGAAATGTAGTGGCAAGGACAGGGACAGTGTTAGAGAAATTCTGAAGGCAGCAAGTCATCAGAGTTCACGTAGCCCATAGAGCAGTGGTTCTCAAAATGTGGCCCCGTGACCAGCATCATCAGCATTACCCAGGAGCTTATTAGATATGCAAATCCTCCAGCTTCCACTCAGTCCTAGTGAATAGAAATTCTGCGGATGGTGCCCAGCAACCTGTCTTCAAGCCCTCCAGGGGACTCTGTTGCACACTCAAGTACAAGAACCACTGACCGAGAGAAAGGAAGGAATCTTGTTAGGGTGTTTAAAAAAAAAGTCTAAAGGTCTGAACCCTGGACACACCCTAAAATCAGCTGAGGAGCTTTGCAACTACTGATGCCCAAGCTGCCCCATCGTCAGAAATTGATTTAATTGGTGTCCAAATTATTTCCCAGCTCTCCAGGATATTTAAAGGTACAGCTGGGGCTGGGAAGCTCTGATGTAAAAGGTGAAGCGGTGTGGGAGGACATGATTCAAGATTGCTACATCAATGACCTCGAAGAGAAGGTTGGACTCCTTCTGATGTGGTGGTCTGCTGCCTTCAAAGGATTCACACATATACTCTCAGCTGTCAACACTGCTGTGCTTTTTGCACCCGCAGGGAAATAGCTTTTATTTCAGCAGTACAGAAAAACAAATTAGCGGCCAGCCCTCTTTGCCCATCCCTTGTTCACCCTGGGAGCTGGTTTTGTACAAGCAAGGCTTCCCTGCACTGCCCCCACTATATGGGAGCCAGGGAGGAGGAGAGGCTGCAGTTTCTTCTACTGCAGAGGCAGCAGCCATCACAGGGTCGTTGGTGTATTGGTCCCCCAGACTTCACTCAGGCCCCAGCATACACAGGCAGAGGCCCCAAGAGGTCGAGATATCTCACCACCAACTTTAAGCCATGCAATCCCTCAGCTAGTCTCTGGAGACCATCTTCTCCCAAACCCAGCCGGTGAATAAGGGTCTCCAGTGGGAGAAGAAAGGAAGCTCTAAGTCCACTCCAGCTGCCCAGGACAACAAAAAAAGGCTTTCAACTGTGTGGGAGCACACAACCCTCTCCTCCTCAGGGCTTAGCCTCAGGAGCAGCTGTCTACATAACCTAAGTCCACTTGCGTCCATGGGTGAGAGGGGACACTCAGGAAAGGACAAGCCTCCAGATAGAAGGTTTCAATTGTCCCAAAGCACCATAGAACCTGCGTACCTTCATGCAATGACAGCCAGATGTTTCCCCAGTTCTATGCCTGTGCATGTGACCTCTGAGGCTACACCTAGCGGAGACGGCTTCACCATTCAAGAATACGGTGGTGACCTGACTGGTAGGTTCACGTTACACGGATATAGTAGGAACAAGCAGTAATGCCTGGTCACAGAGCCTCACAATGTAAAGTGTAACAGATGACAATGACAGCGATGATGGTAACCAAATCCCCCACTGGAAATTTAAGCTCTCCATAAAGTTCAATTTAGCATTCCTTAAGAAGGCTAAAAGAACCTCTAAGCATTTCTGAATCTGTATGCATGTCACCTCAATGAAAAAGTGCAGGAGCACCCAAGGGTGGATGTCAGGGCAGGAAAAGGAGATAGAGCAGGTAGAGTGTCAGGCCTTACATTCGTCAGGATCTGAATGGACAAGCTCTCAGGTGGGGATGGCTATCCAGAGTAGAGTTCTCAACTAGGGGCATTTTGCATCCCAGAGGACATTTGGCAATATTTGAAGACATCTCTGGTTTTCATAACAGAGTGGGGGTGGGGTGCAGGCCAGGGATGCCACTATACATCATACAATGCATAGGACAGCCTTCCACAGCACACAAGCACCTCACCCCCAATGTCATCAGTGCCAAGGTTGAGAAACCCTAGTCTAGAGAAATGGCCCCACAACAAACAAAAACTGCTGATGCATTTTTTTTCTATTGAGGCCCAGATACTAACCATAGTTTCTATTATCATCCTAGAACAGAGTTGTTCTCCATGTTCTCCTCAAGGAGACAGACAAATAAATTAATCTTGACAGATTATCCTGTCCACCCCCAGCTTTCAAGGGAACTCAATGTCTAAATCACCCAGGACAAATACTTGTCTAGTCTCTTGTCAAGTATTTTCAGGAGTAAAAACCCCACACCCTCCCTATAGCAACTCATTCCAATTATTTGTCTTCCTAATGGACAAATTGTTAAGTTGAATCATTTGAAATTGCCAATATTTGAGTGATTCCGGCCTTCGAAATGGCAGTTTCATGTGGTTCACCCTAAGATTACTGTCTTCAACAAAAATGCGCCCCACTTCTGGAGACCATTTTCCTGAGCTGACTCTTCAGTCAGCACCACAGTTTCTGGTGACAGTGGTAACCAGCCACTTGCTATCTGGGACACCTCCCTGCCCCTTCCCCACTCCCCACCCAAAATCCTCACACCCAATCTTCATTGACTCTTTCTCCAGCAAAACTACTAGGTTTTTGTCCCAGTCAAATGTTACTTCTTCTTTTTTAGTTTTTGCATTTTCAGTTCTAATTCATTTAATCCTATGGGAAGGAGTGGAGACAAAAATTGCTACACACAGAGTCTTATTATTTGAGCAGATATGAAAGAAAAGCCCATATCTAGGTCTCTGGGGTCTTATTTTCATATACAGTGTAGGTCTTACAGGTTCATATAGGTCTTATATACCATGTATCCATTTAAGTAACCTGACCTCAACTTCCTGCTATATAATTTGAAGGGAAGACTCACAGTTATTAAATGGCTACAATGTGCCAAGCAGTGTGCTATAAGCTTTCACATATATTATCAACTTAATCTCTAAAACAAGGCTGTGAGGAAGGTATTCTTATTCTGCATCACAGATGATAAAACTGAGGCAGCTCAAGGTAAAATAACCTTCAGTGCCAGCATTTATGAGCCAGGATTTGCATCCATGTCTGTGGGAAACCAGCGCCCACACCGTCACCATTATCTAAGCAGACTGAGTAAAGCTCTGTAGAGATTTAGAATTTCAAAGTGACCACTTGAAAAGTACACAACATTGTTACAGGCGAACTCACCTGACGTGTTATCTTTACTCTTCATTCTAGCAGAGTCCCCCTTCCCCCAAAACACAAAATTACTTCATGGTAGATATGATTTCTTTTAACATAGCCCCATCATCTCCTTTTCTCATTTCAGGATAAAAAACAAAGCAGCCAATAAATCCGCCTGTGAGCTTTTTTTTAAAAAAAAAAAAAAAAAACAAGTCTTGCTGCATCCCTTTTCAGCTGAAAAACATTATCTGTTGCTTTTCATTCAGCTCTTTCATAAAGAATCATAAATTCACTGATTAAAGATGAAATCATGTTTATTCTTGTCTTCCAAAAACACTGCTTAACGTACTTAAAATTCCCTTCCTGAGAGACGTGGGGAAGGGGGATGGGGTGGATGGAAAGGCAGCAGCGGGTGGGTGCTGAGCAGGTGACGGGTGAGCTGCAGCCACCTTGTGGCTAATTGCTTCGGGGAGCGATGACCCGCCAGCGGCGCTCCCGCATGTCTGTGGGACAAAGGCACCGGGCCCCACCCTTCAGTCCCAGGCATCTGCTAACTGCTTCTTATTCTTCCTTTACTTCCGAGTGCAGTCAGTGGGCATTACTGACCAGGGCTATGCTCTCCATGATGGGAGAGAGAGAGAAGCAACACAGCTTCTTAAAGTTCTTCTACAGTAGTTACCTGTTCAAAATTTCACAATTTAGTGTTAGAGGCAGACTCGAAGGGGCATTGAAAGGGGCATTCCAAAGCAAATGAAAATTTCTCCTCATGGCTGCTAAGGGCAAATTCTGCTCATGGCTGGGGACAACTTTTCTCTTTTCTAGAATAGCTATGTGTTATTTGCTTGAAATCTCAAGTATATGCTCTGCACAAATGTGTAATACAGTCATCCTAAAGTACATTAATTTGCTTCTAAATGTCCGTTAGACAGAGAATCACTGCATCTGTGTACAACAGAGACTCTGACTTCTGCCACACCCTTCACCACTATCAATGTGATTTTAACCCATTCATCCTCAGTTACCTTATCTGTAAAATGGGATTACAAGATCAATAAGTTTTCAATTATTTTTCACAATGAAACATTTTTATTCTTTTCAGAGTTTCCAGAATCCTAATATGCCAGTGATCAATAGGCAGTTGCTATCACAGCGTCTGGATAGGCAGGCCAGACTCAGCCACCATCACCACCACCATCCCCTCCCCTCCATCAGTCTCCAAGCCAAGCCTCTTAATGCACCTCTGCAGAATGGTGGGCATCAGAACTTGAAGCTCACTGGACCAAGTGATTTCTAAAGTCCTTTTGTGCCCCACATGCCTATCAGGTTAAATGGCCAAAGTTTTTAAAAGGCAAACATTTTATGAAGACATTTTCTAGACATATATCAAACTTATCACCCTGGCAGGAAAAAGATTTCACACACTGAGCAATTAGAGAGCAATTTAATTCTCTACATTAAGCTCTGTGGCCCTGGCTTAGAATATAAGAGAAGGTCCTTTGAAGAACACTAGATGAATCACTCTTACATAGTACCCAGAGTACTTGTAGCCCATGCAGAATCACTGAGTGTTTCCTCCAGCAGCCACTCTCATTGGCCTTGTGGCCCTCGCAGGACAAGTGAACTGGGCACAGGTAAGTCTCAATCCATTAGTGTTGAGCTCTACTCAGAACCATGCCTGTGTTGATATCTCCTTTAAATCCAGTGCTTTCCCTACCCTACTGACAACTGCTGCCTTTATTAATGGCTGTTTTCCTGCCTGAATCATAAAATGTTGTCTGCATTTGCCCCTTAGCCCAGAAACCTAATTATTGAGTGACCTGGGGTGGGGAGAATTATAGTCTTTTTGATGGACTATGAGGCCCTGAGAAAGACAGTGATATGAGAACAAAATCAACAGAGCCTTGATGGAAATTAGCAAAACTTCACTTGAAAAAATATCTACCATTAAAGTAAATTAAAAATATTTTTCAAAAGAAATTACAATTCAGTTCAGTCACTCAGTCGAGTCCAACTCTCTGCGACCCCATGAATCACAGCACGCCAGGCCTCCCTGTCCATCACCAACTCCCGGAGTTCACTCAGACTCATGTCCATCAAGTCGGTGATGCCATCCAGCCATCTCATCCTCTGTCGTCCCCTTCTCCTCCTTCCCCCAATCCCTCCCAGCATCAGAGTCTTTTCCAATGAGTCAACTCTTCGCATGAGGTGGCCAAAGTATTGGAGTTTCAGCTTTAGCATCATTCCTTCCAAAGAAATCCCAGGGCTGATCTCCTTCAGAATGGACTGGTTGGATCTCCTTGCAGTCCAAGGGACTCTCAAGAGTCTTCTCCAGCATCACAGTTCAAAAGCATCAATTCTTCGGTGCTCAGCTTTCTTCACAGTCCAACTCTCACATCCATACATGACCAGGAAAAACCATAGCCTTGACTAGACGAACCTTTGTTGGCAAAGTAATATCTCTGCTTTTGAATATGCTATCTAGGTTGGTCATAACTTTCCTTCCAAGGAGTAAGCATCTTTTAATTTCATGGCTGCAGTCACCATCTGCAGTGATTTTGGAGCCCAGAAAAATAAAGTCTGCCACTGTTTCCACTGTTTCCCCATCTATTTCCCATGAAGTGATGGGACCAGATGCCATGATCTTAGTTTTCTGAATGTTGAGCTTTAAGCCAACTTTTTCACTCTCCTCTTTCATTTTCATCTACAGGCTTTCACTTTCTGCCAATAAGGGTGGTGTTATCTGCATATCTGAGGTTATTGATATTTCTGCCGGCAATCTTGATTCCAGCTTGTGCTTCTTCCAGCCCAGCGTTTCTCATGATGTACTCTGCATATAAGTTAAATAAGCAGGGTGACAATATACAGCCTTGATGTACTCCTTTTCCTATTTGGAATAGAATTACAAATCAAAACTACAATGAGGTATCACCTTACACCAGTCAGAATGGCCATCATTCAAATATCTGCAAACAATAAATGCTGGAAAGAATGTGGAGAGAAGGGAACTCTCCTACACTGTTGGATGGAATGTAAACTGGTGCAGCAACAATGGAGAACAGCATGGAGTTTCCTTAAAAAACTAAAAACAGGGCTACCATATGACCCAGCAATCCCACTCCTGGGCAAACATCCAGAGAAAACCATCATTTGAAAAGATACATGCACCCCAATGTTCACTGCAGCACTATTTACAAAAGCCAGACATGGAAGCATCTTAAATATCCATTGACAGAGGAATGGATAAAGATATGGTACATATGAACTATAGGGTATTAGCCATAAAAATGAACAAAATAATGCCATTTGCAGCAACATGGATGCAACTAGAGATTATCATGCTAAGTGAAATAACTCAGAAAGACATAGACAAGCATCATATATCGCTTAGATATGAAATCTAAAACAAATGGTACAAATGAACCTATTTATAAAACAGAAATAAAGTCGCAGATATAGAAAACAAACTTGTGGTTACGGGAGGTGGGGGCAGGGCGAAGGGGAAGAAGGAATAAATCAGGAGACTGGGGTTGACACATACACACTGCTATATATAAAATAGGTAACTCATAAGGACCTACCATATAGCACAGGGAATTCCCCTCAATACTCTGTAATGGCCTATATGGGGAAAGAATCTAAAAAAGAGGGGCTATATGCGTATGCATAGCTGAATCACTTTGCTGTACACCTGACACTAACACAACATTGTAAATCAACTGTACTCCAATGATTATTTTTTAAATTACAATGAATTCTTTCAATAATTAACTCAAGCAATTTTTATTGAGCATTTACTCTGGGCCAAGCACTGAGCTAGGTGTCAAGGATACCATTGCATCCTGAGGACATTGTCCCTGTCCTCAAGTCACTGAGTGTCCCACTACCACTCATGTAAAGAACTGAGTAAGGGTCTTCCCTGGTGGCTCAGTGGTAAAGAATCCGCCCACCAAGGCAGGAGACTCAAGTTCGATCCCTGATCCAAAAGATACCACATGCCATGGAGCAATTCAGCCTGTTGGCCACAACTGCTGAGCACACATGCCGCAACTACTGAAGCTCGGTGCCCTGGAGCCCGTGCTCCACAACAGAAGAAGCCACTGCAATAAGAAGCCTGCACAATGCAATGAAGAGTAGCCCCGCCCTCTGCAGCTAGAGAAAAGCCCATGCAGCAGCAAAGACCCAGCACAGTCAAAAATAAATAAACTTTTAAAATTACTTTTTTATCTTTTTTAAATTGTATTTAACTTTACAATATTGTGTTGGTTTTGCCATATATCAAAATGAACCTGCCACAGGTATACATGTGTTCCCCATCCTGACCCCTCCTCCCTCCTCCCTCCCCATACCATCCCTCTGGGTCTGACTAAAACACAGTATGGTATGTGCCACAATTGAGGTGAGCAGGGTACAGTGGGGTGACAAAGGACGGAGTGCCTGGCTTGGTCTGAAAAGTTTGGGAAGAGCGACTCCTGAACTAGTTCTTAAAGGGTGAGCTGGCAAAGATTATTTTCCTTCTTCCCACTGTAGCAGAAACTGCTCATGTTCCCCTTCTTTGGGGGAACATGGCCAGATTGTATTCTGAAGTCTCCCTTGCAGCCTGCAGTTAGATGTTGCCATGTGGCTGAGTTCTGCATCTAAGCAGAAGTGATAAGCATCACTTTCAGACCTGGCCCATAAAAACCCTCTCATAGGAGCTCCCCAGTGGTCCAGTGGTTAGGACTCCACGCTTTCATTGCCAAGGTGGGTTCAGTCCCTGGTGAGGGAACTAAGATCTTACAAGATGCACAACTGAAAAACAAAAACCCTGTCACCCTCAACCCTCATGTTCTTTCCCTATCTGCCATCTGACTGAACGGAGAGGACTCCAAGGATCTCGAGCAAGGTGATCTTCTCAAAATAGGAGAAGCAGGGATCCCTGAATGCATGGAACAGAGCCCCCTCCAGTCTCAAAGTGTTCAAAAAGATGGTGGGAGATATTTATAATTCCAGTAACCAGTCGTGTCTGACTCTCTGGGACCCCATGGACTATACAGTCCATGGAATTCTCCAGGCCAGAATACTGGAGTGGGTAGCCTATCCCTTCTCCAGGGGATCTTCCCAACCCAGGGATCAAACCCAGGTCTCTTGCATTACAGGTGGATTCTTTACCAGCTGAGCCACAAGGGAAGCCCAAGAATACTGGAATGGGTAGCCTATCCCTTCTCCAGCAGATATTCCCAACCCAGGAATCAAACCAGGGTCTCCTGCATTGCAGGCAGATTCTTTACCAACAGAGCTACTAGGGAAGCTCTTTCACTTTCACTTTCAACCAAAAAATACTGGCAAGTGGAAACTTTGTTTTCCATTCCTGACTCTTAATGAGGCAGTAGAAGCCTTTAAAAGGCATTATAAGAAATAATATGATCAGATTTGGGTTTTCTGTTAAATTTGTTTTTGAGAAAGTTCACCCTGGTGGCAATATGGAACATGGATGGAGAAGTGGGGCAAGACAGAAAGCAGAGAGAACAAAACAGAATAGTTTCATAGTAAAGGCAAGAAAAAATGTGTACCCATTAGCAGTGGAGATATTAAAAGAGGGAAAGACTTGAGTGAGGCCATTAGAAATAAATACCCATTAGATAATTACTAGGGTGGGGCAGGAGAGTTAGGAGACATATACAATTTTTGGACTCCTGGCTTGTGTCAGGTTTAAATCCCACGAAATATAGAGCGTGAAGGTTTGCGGAACAGGCTAAGGAACACTCAGTTCAGTTGTGTCGGACTCCTTGTGGCCCCATGAACTGCAGCACGCCAGGCCTCCCTCTGTCCATCACCAACTCCCGAGGCCTATCGAAATTTATGTCCATTGAGTCAGTGATGCCATCCAACCATCTCATCCTCTGTCGTCCCCTTCTCCTCCTGCCTTAATCTTTCCCAACATCAGGGTCTTTTCAAATGAGTCAGCTATTTGCGTCCGGTGGCCAAAGTATTGGAGTTTCAGCTTCAGCATCAGTCCTTCCAATGAATACCCAAGACTGATCTCCTTTAGGATGGACTAGATGGATCTCCTTGCACTACAAGGGACTCGCAAGAGTCTTCTCCAACATCATAGTTCAAAAGCATCAATTCTTTGGTGCTCAGCTTTCTTTATAGTCCAACTCTCACACCACACATGACTACTGGAAAAACCATAGCCTTGACTAGACGGACCTTTGTTGGCAAAGTAATGTCTCTGCTTTTGAATATGCTATCTAGGTTGGACATAACTTTCCTTCCAAGGAGTAAGCGTCTTTTAATTTCATGGCTGCAGTCACCATCTGCAGTGATTTTGGAGCCCCGAAAAATAAAGTCTGACACTGTTTCCCCATCTATTTCCCAAGAAGTGATGGGACCAGATGCCATGATCTTCGTTTTCTGAATGTTGAGCTTTAAGCCAACTTTTTCACTCTCCTCTTTCACTTTCATCAAGAGGCGCTTTAGTTCCTCTTCACTTTCTGCCATAAGGGTGGTGTCATCTGCATATCTGAGGTTATTGATATTTCTTCTGGCAATCTTAATTCCAGCTAGTGCTTCTTCCAGCCCAGAGTTTCTCATGATGTACTCTGCATAGAAGTTAAATAAGCAGGGTGACAATATACAGCCTTGACTTACACCTTTTCCTATTTGGAACCTTTGGACATACTGAATCTGACATCCAGGTAGAGATATCTAGGAGACAGCTGGATAGACAGGTCTAGAACTCAGGAGAAGGATCAGAACTGAAGCTCAAACATGAGAATCACTTGATTAACACCTGATGAGGTGGCCCAAGGAGAATATGTAAAGGGAAAAGGTTAAAATCCAGAAAACACTGAAGAGAGCATGAAGGAAGAGAAGGCAGAAGGAAACTGAGAAGGAATGTTCTGGGGATAGGGGAATAATCAATAAAGTGACAACACAAAGACCAGAGAAAGAATTTCACAAGATTAAACATAGTGTTCAACAAGGTTAAATGCCATCAAATAAGAACTGAAAATTAATGACAACTGTATCAGGCAGGGTCTAATCAGGAAAAGGGAAGCCACTCCAGGTACTTTTGTCAGCTTGGACTGCCATACCTAAATACCATAAGCTGGCGGGCCTAAACAACAGAAATTTATTTTCTCATATTTCTGGAGGCTAGAAACCCAAAATCAGGGTGTCTTCATAGCCAGGTTCTGGCCTGCAGATGATCACCTTCTCACTGTGTCCTCACATGGCAGAGAAGGAAAGACCAAACACTCTGGTGTCTCTTCTTACAAGGGCATGAATCCCACCATGAGGACCCTACTCTCATGACATCATCCAACCCAACTACCTCCCACAGGACCCAATACCAAACACCATCACAGCAGGGTCAGCGCTTCAGCAAAAGAACTCGAGAAGAGAGGAAGCAGGCAGAACACGATTCAGTCCATAGCACCAGGCATTTCAAACACAGAATGTAATACAGTGAAGGAGTGATGGAAAAGTTGAGAAGCCAAGTAGGGAATGATGGGCCATTCCAATGATTATCAACAGCAAGAAGCTGCAGTCATCCCTAGAACTGCAAGACAATGAGAAAAGTGCTGCTGCTGCTGCTGCTAAGTCACTTCAGTCGTGTCTGACTCTGTGCGACCCCTTAGACGGAGCCCACCAGGCTCCCCCATCCCTGGAATTCTCCAGGCAGGAACACTGGAGTGGGTTGCCATTTCCTTCTCCAATGCATGAAAGTGAAAAGTGAAAGTGAAGTCGCTCAGTCATGTCCGACTCTTAATGACCCCATGGACTGCGGCCCACCAGGCTCCTCCACCCATGGGATTTTCCAGGCAAGAGCAAGAGTACTGGAGTGGGGTGCCATTGCCTTCTCTGCTAAAGTGGTGCTACCTAAGCCCAAATCCAAGATCACCCCAGCTGAATTTGGAGCACTGTGCAGTTGCCCTGGAGTAACTGATACCCCAGAGGGAGAGGCTCTGTGAGGGGCCTGGAGCCAAAAAGAAGACATGGTCACCACCAGAGATAACACATGAAAGAGAGGGCAAGAAAGTGAGAAATACCCTGACTTCCCTCTTCCTCCTCTCCTCTGCTAGGGCCACCCACAGGCTGAGCCCACCTGGCGGCCAGAGGGCAATGGCGGCTGTTTCCTATGAAGTAGGTCTGAGCATGAAAAGGGGTTGGCATAATTAAGAGAAGAGTAAACTGACAAGTCAAAGGATTGACAAGAGGCATTAAGGCATCAACCAAAACTAGAGGGCCTAAATTTCTGTTAGTAACAGTCAAATGTGTGATGCCCATGAGCCTCTAAATGTGTACCTAGCACAAAGCCTGACATACAGTAGGTGTTCAGTGTTTCATGAATGAGTGGATGGATGAATAGAAAATCTTAACTAGAGAGCCCTTGAGGCTGACCTTAAGTCCACAGGATTCTCATCAGACCCAAAGAGAATCTGCATTTTGGGGTCTCTACGAATGTGAAAAACTAGGTGGTAGCATCGTGACCCTCTTAGGTCCTTCCCATTCCTGATGCCTTGACTTCTAGGTCTTCCTGACAGCAACACTTTCGCTAAGTCTGAATGGCTTCTTTTCAAAATCTCCTCCTGGAATGCTCATTCTAGACTGAGGCTCACTCCCCACAGCCTTTCCTTCTCAGCTCCTGTCAGACAGTCTCTAAGTGCAGTGAATTCTGAGGCCGCTCCTGCCTTAGTTTACCCATTTCTCTTGCTTCCCTGGGTTTTCCAAGTGAATCCTCCAAGAAAAGCATTCTTGGAGACTTCAAATCAGGACTTCTTCAGAAGCACATAACTCAATACAGTTAGAGGAAGAGTTCCTGAAAGCATGTAAACAGAAATCCGCAGACTGTCTCATACACAAGTAGCTAACACTCTCCACCTGGAGTGTTGGGATCTCCATTCAACATTGTAAGAAGCAACCCCCAAAAGCCAATATAACCTCACCTGTAGGTGGATCACACAAAACAAAGTGGAGACGAACTGGAGGAAAGAACATTATAGGAGGAAAACCTTTACAATGATGTTGCTATAATTTTTTGACAACAATGCAGAGGCTCTTTCAGTCAAGGATATCTACACCTCAGTCCTCTATCTCCTTTCCCCCAAGGTGTTCTCTTGGCTGTCAATTATTGGGAAAGAAGGCTGTTCTTTAAAAGGGTTTTAAGTGGTGTTAGAAATTACTAAGCTCACCTAAAAGCTCTTGGGGAAAAAAAGAAAAGAAGTCTTCATCTTCTGCTTGTGTTGCTTAAATGCAAGGTCCTCTTCTGTTTGTGTGAAAGCTGGAAGCAAAGATTGAGTACAGCTCACTAGGTTAAGTGAGAAATGAATCACCAGTAGTGTTTCTGACCTAAGAATTCAGGGCCCTCTCTGACCTTTTTGTGAGACAAAAATTCAGCACCATCTGTGAGTACACCTCTCTTTAGAGTATCAGTGTGTCACTGGAATGTCTCATGCAACCCTGTTCCCATTGAGGAGCACCTTGCATTTTAAAACATTTACTTTATTTTTAAAAAATTCATTCACTCAAAACATTATCCAAGTAATCACCCTCCTAACTTGTGTTTTAGTCCAAATTTCCATCCATCGGGGGAAGGGTAGTATCTGCTTTGTCAGTGTACCACCACTGATAGGTACCACATTGACAGGGTTTGCAGTTAATTTTGCGTCATCACCGTAAGTGTGCTATTTTCCACTACTGATGCTCACACTACTACTTTCTTCTTGTGATCAACATCTTTGAGAGGCCTGACAGGGTTTTAAATGATGCAGATTCTCTCAAGGATACTCACTGGACTAGCCCTTCCTAGCCCTTTTGTCCATCCAGCAAGCTTCTCCTTTTATGAGACATCAAAGATTGCCTTCAGGCCTCTGGACAGATCATTCAGGAAGTGTTGGGCAGCTCGTCTTCTGTACTTGAATACAGATCTCGCGAGCATTCACTGCCTAGCTGCAAGCACTCACTTGGTTGTCTGGCTTACCCACTGGACTTCCTGGGGAATGATTTTGACTTCTCCTTTGAATCCCCATAGCTAGCTAGCCCTTTAGTGCAGGCAGAGAAGCCCTCGCACAAGGTAAAAAAGGCTGGCCTGACCCTTCCTCTTGTGGGTCCCCATTTCTTGCCTGGCTCCAGAGTCAGCCATGCTGGCTGGCAGCTCCAGACTAGAGCAGAGGGAAGCTGCAGCATGAAATAAATTGCATACCTCTGCTGAGAGAGATGATGTGCGTTTCATTGTTACCTCAAACGTTCTGTTGAGAAGAGCTGGGCAGTGTAAACCATCCAGGTCCACCATGGCTACTAACGTGCAAAAGTTGCCCACAGAGATAGTCCTATTTTCCTAGGAATACAATGGGTGCCCCAGTGTGACCTTCAGAGCCATGGAGAACACAAAGGATGTGATGCATTTATTAAACTAACATCTAGACAGATGTTCATTCATTCATTCCTTTATTCATTCAACAGATATTTACTAAGCAGACTGGACTAGAGTCATGATAAATACTGAAGATATCAGAGTAAGCAAAGTCTCTACCATCATGTGCTCACATTCACAAAGGCGGCACCTATGCCAAAATGTACACCTGTCTCATACAACCAGGACACTTTAGGACTGGGGATACCAGAGTCCAGCTACTGAAGCATACTTGTTCTGAGAATTCTCTCTTCGTCACACTATTAAACATTCTAACTTTTATTTTAAACTTTGATTCCATATTAATAATTAAACAATATGTCAAGATGATGAAACCCAAATCATAGAGTGGAACAGAATAGTTTTAAAAGCAACTTCTTTGGGTCCAGACACTTTGCAAACATCATTTAACTCACTCCTCACAACAATCCCAGAAGATGATACTGAATATGATATTTGCATTGCACAAAATAAGAAAAAGTGACTCAGAGGGAGTGAGGCTGCTCTCCACACGTCATAGGAAGCTAAGATCTAAGATTCACATTCAAGTCCATCTGGTGCCGACGTCTTTGCTTTTTCCACAACACCTTTCAAAAAATGACTTTCAAATAATCCATTTTAATGCTCCCTTTTATCAAAAAACACCACTAAGTGCTTCTAATGTATATCTAATTTGCTTCAATTTCCTATTTAGTTACACCAGTTTCATGAACTATACCTTATAATCTCCTCCTAGCTCTACAATCAATGAGAGTATTAAATGGATTGAGCATCTGCCCTCAGCATTATTATTCTAGATAGGAAAATGATTACCAATGCCTATGAGTTCACCTTTCAACATTCATTTAATCAAGATGAGTAATTACCCTAGCGGGCAGTAATTAGGTAATTAGTAAAACTAGTTAATACAAATAGCATATTAATATAACCAAATAAATGCTAGTATAATTTTTATAATTATAATGGCATATAGGTCTACTTGATTTTTTTTTAAGTAAAAGACACATAATTTCTGGGCTATGTATTGCACAATTTCAACTTGCATGTGGGAATGCCTTTTGACATCTGTGACCCTGCAGAGTAAAAAGGAGATTGAGACAATTATCTCGGGTACTGAAGCAAAAGCCTGCTTGTACTAAAATTATCTGCCTAGTCTTTGCTTGATTTTTCTCTAAATGGTTACTCCATTTTTGAAAAAGAGCCACCTTATAGCATTGTACCTAAATATACTTCTCTGCTTAGAAAATGAAAACATTCTAAGAATAATTTAATCAAGATAGACAAACAGTTTGGCACATATACAGAGTATTCTGATTCTGTAATGCAATCCTTTGGGGAGGACATTTATCCTCCCCAAAAGAAAAGCTTTCTCTTTATCAACAGCACCCTGTGGATTTCCTAACCACTCCACCCCACACACATACACTGAGAAACCTAAAGCAACTCTAATGAATGAACATGTTCCTGAAAAAAACTATCTCTTAATATCATGGTATATACACAACATCAGTCTGTTTGTATTTTCAGAGGTAGATATTATTAAGCATTATTAAGGTATCATTAAGCATATCTTATCATGATCTGGGGCTTCCCAGGTGGCTCAGTAGTAAAGAATCTGCCTGTAATGCAGAAGACACAGGAAACCTGGGTTCGATCCCTGGGTCAGGAAGATCCCCTGGAGAAGGAAATGGCAACCCACTCCAGTATTCTTGCCTGGAAGACAGTCGGACACAACTTAGCGACAAAACAATAACAATGTTGATTTCACTCAAAATGGTTATCAATTGTAGGACAGTCTGGTGATAGACACTGATCCATATCCAGGATATGTAACAAATTATAAACATCATGTAGGAAAAATTTTCATCTCCCCTAAAGCACAACCATCAACTGGTTTATATACATTTATAAAGCCTCTAATGCCCAAAATATTAGAATACTAGCAGCACAAAGTAATTGGCAAACCCTCTAATTGGGGTCTAGTTTATAGTTCTTCTGTTTGAGCTAACCTCTTAATGACTGAATTACATTTCACTACTGTTTATCAATGTAAGAAAACAGCCTGATACCCAGGCCTTTCTTTTATGGCAGAAACTCAGGCTCAGACAGTATTTTTACATGTTGATATTCATAATGAGGTCATACACATGAAAACTAATTCATTAATTTCCTTGATAGGTGTTATTCCTTCCTATTATCCTAGGAAGGATTCATCTTTAACCACAAGGGTTCATCTTTAGCCACAATTATATATATGACAATATACCTCAATTGAATTAAAAACTCTTTTACTTTCTTACAAATTCTAATACAATTACATCTGATGGTTCAGTTGTGATTTTTCTAAAAGCAACTGATGCCGTCTCTGCAATCCAATCTCATCAGTTAACTTTCCCTCCGATCTCACTAATACATAATAAACCCAGAATTCTGCATGGCTTCCCATGCCCATGCAGTTCCATTTTCACACGGTATTTCTGTTTCCAAGAAGTGATCATTTCTGGAACTCTAAGCTCTTCGTTTGAATTTCCAATCTGTAAACTGTAAAGAAGGCTTGTGGGTATGAAACAAAAGAAGAAAAATTACAAATTGGAGCTACGCAGAAAATAAATACAAGATTTTAGTGGAATCTAATTGTTTTCCACATATCATAGTAAGAGCTATTATCCTGCCTTCTAAATTTATGTAATCTGCACATTTATTTATATTCTTATTTCTCTGTCATCTGTCTGTCTTCCTCCTTTCTGTTAGTGTCTATTTATTTGACATGGCAAGTTGTGCTGTCTTTGTCTGCAGAGAAGAAAAGAAGGGGGAAAATGATGAAAAAATCTTGGTGTAGCGTGAATAGCAAAGAGGTGAGGCTGATGCCTGATGTGCGGATGAATCCTGTAAATGAAGTGGCCCTTGAATTAAATTAATTTAAAATCTGGCAAATATTACCCGGCATGTTTGTCAATGTGCTGTATAATTATTAATTTGTTCATTGAAGCAACTGTATAAATAAATAGAAAGCAGAATGCCATGATTAAGCAAGCATTGAAAACCCAGGGTCAAGGAGCCCCGCAATATGGGGATCTCAATAGCTTTCCTGGGTCCTACTTTTACATCTCCTTGTAAACCTGTACGTCGCTAACAGCAAATTAATTGGCCCACATTTAGATGCCAACAGGGCTTTTGTATTCTCGGTACACATTTTTGTCTTCTTGGAGTGAGATGCTAGTAATGGGGGTTTTAATATTACCCCTAGGGGAGCACCAGAAAATCTTAACAATTTCCTTCACTAGAGTATTTTCATTAGCGCTAAATGCCGTGCAATTTACATTTGAAATCAGGTGTAGGGGTGAGCAGAACGTGACAAGACACGTTGCCGTGGTGCCTTTTTTTTTTTTTTTTTTTTGTTCCAATGTTCTTTATTTTCTGCCACAGAGCCTCAGAAGAAAAGCGTGCAAGTCAAAAAGGAAGTATTCCTTGATTTCTCTTTGCCCTTACTTTTAGGAGATGAAATCTCTATCTTATTCAAACACTCAAAGCACACATTTGAAACAGAAGAAAAAAGTACACTTTTAAAAAATAACAATAATGCATCTAAAGTAGAATTAAACTAAATATCACCTGACAGCTGTGAGCAGGTATTCCAATAGGGGCAAAAACCCTCTAAGGGAAGGGGTTAGAAGTTAAGTCAAAGACTAGGCTGCTAAGTTTATGTCTGTGCAGCTCAACTGCCTAATTCAAGCCTGAGTTAATGCAAAATTCCCCTAGTATTATGTTTATTGTAAATCTAGACTACAAGTAGATTTCATATTGAAGATGTGAAAGTAAGTGAAAAAGTGAAAGTCACTCAGTCGTGTCTGACTCTTTGTGACCCCATGGAGTATACAGTCCATGGAATTCTCCAGGCCAGAATACTGGAGTGGGTAGCCTTTCCCTTCTCCAGGGGATCTTCCCAACCCAGGGATAGAACCCAGGTCTCCCACATTGCAGGCAGATTCTTTACCAGCTGAGATATCAGGGAAGCTCTTTGGATATCAACAAATATTCAAAGACCTCTCCTGGAGAGAATGGCAATTAGCATATGTTAAATCTGGGCTCAGTTTATACCATTATTTTGCACACAAACCTCTTGTTAGAGTTAGATCTTCTGCTTTAGTTGGATGTTTCTGTTACTGAATGCCTCAATAGAGCCTAAACCCTAAGGAGGAAAATAAAGCCAGATGAACAGTTGGAATACGGAGCTCTTTAAGGAGCTGCTTAGTGCCAGGGAGGGTTCCAGGTGCTCTACACAAATATATCCCAGCTAAATTTCCCACTTGCCCAAGGAGGTTGGTGTGGTTCTTCCCATTTTACAGGAGTTGAAACTGAAGCACATATTTGTACACATTCAAGAGCTACTTATTGCATACACTAATAGCTCTCATCGAGACAAGGCCTCAACTGCCACTGCATTAGAAAAGCAAAGGAAAACCTCACTGATGGAAGTTAGCCAGCCTGTGAACTTCAGTTATGACAACCTCAGGATGGTCTCTGGATGAATGAAAGATGCAGACAGTCTCCAAATTTGACTGAGTGTCAGATTTATGTCTCCCGGCTGTCAGTGTGACTTAGGCTGCTCTCTGGCCTGCTATCATGCTAACAGATTAATGAGGGTACATTGTTTATAGCCTCAAGTTCCTAAAAATGTTCCCTAAAGAAGGCAAAGGCAAGATAATAGAGCAAGAGGAGACTTTTCTAGTCCAGTGGTTCTCACTTTACTGCACCTCAGAATCAACTTCTAAAAATCCCAGGCCACCTCAGGCAAACCTGAATCAGAATCTCTAGGCTAGTACTCAGGCCTCAGTAAAGTCTTATTTAAATACCAAACAAACATTAACCAGCATTCAGTTCAGTTCAGTTCAGTCGGTCAGTTGTGTCCGACTCTTTGCGACCCCATGAATTGCAGCACGCCAGGCCTCCCTGTCCATCACCAACTCCCGGAGTTCACTCAGACTCACGTCCATCAAGTCAGTGATGCCATCTAACCATCTCATCCTCTGTTGTCCCCTTCTCTTCCTGCCCCCAATCCCTCCCAGCATCAGAGTCTTTTCCAATGAGTCAACTCTTCACATGAGGTGGCTAAAGTACTGTAGTTTTAGCTTCAGCATCATTCCTTCCAAAGAACACCCAGGGCTGATCTCCTTTAGGATGGACTGGTTGGATCCCCTTGCAGTCCAAGGGACTCTCAAGAGTCTTCTCCAACACCACAGTTCAAAAGCATCAATTCTTTGGTGCTCAGCTTTCTTCACAGTCCAACTCTCACATCCATACATTACCACTGGAAAAACCACCAGTTAACACAAAAGAGATACACAATTTATAATAAGACTTAACTATGTACAAATTCCTACATATGTTTAGGTACTGTGGTGTGAAAAAAAAAAAAAACAGAAGATTCCAGTTAGCTCTACTATTCTACCTACTATCTCTACTATTCTACTATCTCTATGAACTTGGGTAAATTACAGAAACTTCTTAAGCCTCAGTTTCCTCTGGAAAATAAAATCCTACTTGTCTTACCTCACAGAGAAAGCAACATGTCAAATAAAACTTTTCAAATTTTACAGGCTTTTTAAGTTTCTTCATTTTTTTTCATGCAGTTCAAGTGTGACCAGTCACTTCTTAATCTAAACACAATTCCTTCCCCAGACCTTAGTTGATCTAACTAACCCCTACTTTTCCTTTCTTGGACTTTGTACCTCCAGGGACCAGGAGCCAATTAGCAATAAAACTACATCCAGGAGAGCTGATTCATGTTGATGTTTGGCAGAAACCAACACAATACTGTAAAGCAATTGTTCTTCAAATAAAAATAAATAAATTTAAATTTAAAAAAAAGAAAAAAAAAACTACATCCAGGATGATTTCTTCAGCTGTCAGCTCATCTCTTTCACAGCCACTGAAAGTTTATTGACTCTGCTTAAACTATTTGTGGACAAAAATAACCTCATCTACCTTCTGATCAGCTACCTCATCTTTACTATCTTCCTTCTACCTTGGTTCCTTCACATATTGTGACTTCACCAACTTGCCACAAAAAACTTTCAATGCTATTTTTTCTCAATCACAAAATGGCACAGAGAAGAAACAAACAAAAACCCTACATTCAAAACCCAGGTCTACCATTTAAGTATATAGCTAATTCACTCAATTTCTCAGCTTCCTCATCTGAGGAGGGGGATAAATATACCTATCTCCCAAAACTGTCTGAAAGAGTCAAAGAGAGCACATAGCTTTGTGGAAATTAGAGCTGCATTGTTACTAATTTTAATTTTTGTTATTAATTTTGAAACTGATAAGATCTACCTAAATACAACCATCTCCAATGAATCTTGCAACTAATTTTAGCTACTATCCAAAAGTAGCCTGAATGTAAACATTAATGATATATTTTACTAAACCAAAAAGAAACTGAAATAAAAATGAAATCGCTTCTTTACATTATTCTCCATTTCTCTCCTTGTCTTAACGTAAGATCAAATACTTAGGAAAGATAATACTAGAAGATTTCTAGTTTGTATAGCTTTTTGCTGTCTTCAAATCCAGGACCAAGTTGAGTGTTCATCTAGAATTTCCAGGTTTTCTGCTAGTCTCCCTGTGGTTTGTTGGAACCTACCAGTGGTTATTTTTGTCAGAGCTTGATGAGTAGTACAAAGAATCAGCTCTGGATCAAAAATGTCTCTCTAGGATTTATCTAAATCATAATTGTCAAGTCCCTCCTCCTCCCTGAATTAATTCAGCAGTTAAACAGGTGTTGTTGAGAGTGGTATGGAAAACTTGCTATAAAGGTAGCTGTCCAGCCTATACCCCTTCCACCTCCTCAAATCTGACTCAATAAGAAGTGGAGCCCAAAGCTCTGCATTCTCATTGGTACTCCAGGTGCTTCTGACCTAAGGGTCATTGTGTTTGGAAACTACCAAGTGAAACACTTTCCTATGGCAGTATTTTACTGACAATCCCACAAAAGACTGCCGTTAGAGGAATCTTATGTTGGACTAATGAGAGCCAAAATTGGGATTTACTGATCTTCACCACAAATCGAGATTTCAGACTTTATTTCATCTCAGCCTATCAACCTATGGACATGACTCTACCTCTGGATGAATCATCTGCAATCCCTATAAGCAAGGGCAGAAAACTGGGACCTTCTATTAAGCTATTAACCCTCTGGTTTTCAACCGTAGCTGCACTTCTGAACCACCTGGGAATTCTGTTTTAAGCCCAGATGCCCACATCTCACCCCAGAGCAGTGGTTGTCAAACTTTAGTTCCATCAGAATCACCTGGGGAACTTTTTACAACACAGATCGCTGTGCCCCACCTCCAGAGTTTCTGATGCAGTAGATCTAGGGTCGGAGCCTGAGAATCTACATCCCTACCAGGTTCCCAAGTGATGCAGATGTTGCTGGTCCAGGGACCACACTTCAAGAATACCTTGTCCAAACAAACTAAATCAGAACTTCAGTGCTTGAAGTGCAACATTAGTAATATTTAAAGTTCTTCAGGTAATCAATCCCATGGTGCAGTCAAAGGTGGGAAACACTGATCTACACCCATATCACATGACATTTTCCTTAGATGAGTGATACATAACAGCGGGAGAGATGCAGGGGGTACAGATAAATAGCCATCTTGATTCAGCTCCAGCAGGAATACCTAGTTTCCAGGGGAAGCAGGGCCAGTGGTACCAGTAATGGACTCACTGCTGTGCGCACTGATAAAATGAACCAGCTCTCAAAAAATAAAATAGCCCCCGATTCATAGCATTTGCTGATTTTCATGCTGTAAAAACTCCTACCACAGCTGGTACCAAGCTTCCAAACAGACTAGACATGAAAAACTAGGAAGAGAGGCAGGCAGTCAGCCCTTACAAGTGGGTACAGGCCAGCTCCAACACACCACCACCTGTGGTACCAGCAGAGGCCTCAGTGAGAGTGGCAGCAATGTTCTCAGCAAACCAGTTCTCTGGTGTTGGAGGTCCTAGCTACAGCAAACCAGTTCTCTGGTGTTGGAGGTCCTAGCTAATTAGCATCCCTTGCTGCAGTTTCTCAACCTGGTTCCCCATCCTTCTCAGTCATTCTGAGAACAATGAAATAGCCTTTCTAATCAATTATTTGAATCAGCCCAAGAATGTTTCTGTTGCTTACAGCTAGAACTCTGACCTTCTAAAGGTAACAGCTGGAGGTCAAGAACCTAAGACCTAGAGTCTAAACCCCTGCAGTCCTAGGAAGGATTTCTCTTTAAGACATTTGCATCTTAAGAGGGATAAAACTCTTAAACCAGTGTGTCTCAGAATTAAATGAGAATCACCTGGGGATCTTGTTAAACTGCAGAGTCTGATTCAGTAGGACTAAGGGGAAACAGAAAATGTACATTTCTCACAGGCTCCTTGGAGATGTTAGTCCCGGGACACACTGTGGAGCGAGTCCTGAAACCACAGACCTAAAGTGCTAAGAGTGGGGCCTTGGGCCTTGATCCTTCTGGGCATCCTTGAGTTCAAGCCACATAAGGGCCTGACTGCCCTCCTTATTCTGGTCAGGGCCTCAGCTGACTCTATATATTTGCATGGTTGATGCAGGCTGGTTCTAACCGCTGGGACAGTCTACCTTGGAATGCTTGAGATGCCATGGAGAATGTCACCGGACCATCTCTGATCACCTCTCTTGGAAGACAAGCCATAAATTTAAATTCACATACTCGTTTATTCAATAAACATTTGCTGTTTACCTCTTATGTGTAATGCTCTCAGCTAAGTTCACGTCATTCTAGACTCTCCGTCTGCGCATTTTAAATAAGCTGAATTGGGAGCATTCCCAGTGCCATTAAATGAGAACTGGATTTAGCACATGTAACAAGAAGTTAAAGGTCAAAGGGATCTGTGTGGGCAAGGAAAAGTTCCAAGCCCGTCAGCAGTTTGGCTGTGGGAAAATGCAACCTGATAATCTGTCAACTCAAGTTGTCAATCAAAGCTCATTATTATACCACCCATCTGACACTCGATCAATAGGATAAGTACTTTCTGATGTCAGATCAATGGTATGACTAAGTTTGGGGGTGACAGCTAAACAATTGCATCCATCCTAAGTATGTGAATGTTATTGCCAAGAACATCAACTCAAAGTAAAATGATAAACCACTTCCTGCACAGTGTTGTGAAAGAAATGTTCAAATCCCCAGAAATGCTTGGTGCTCCCACCTACTAAGACAGACAAGGTAAAGTGCGTGTTTGTTTCTAAGATTTATAAAGTACTCATTTTTCAACTGAGCTTATGGGGAAGATACATTTCACAGAGCCATAAGCTAACAATTGAGCCCCCAGGGCTGATAGAATAAGAGATTTTTGTCATGCCATAGAATTTGAACAAAATTCACAGGAACTGTGAAAATATCTTTTTTTCTCCCCCTTTTCCAACTGCAACAGTATCCCCTTCTTGAACAGCTGCTATCCTAGAGATCCAGGAATGATTTTTATCATGATGGAGAAGTCAACTAAAGGAATCCCTTCTCACAACTGTGACCATCCACGTAACAGCCACTTCCTTATTCAAGAGCAAATATCAATATAGCCCCCATCTAAGCTCTGTGTTAAGCTCTGGGAATAGAAGGGTTAAAAATTTTAGGACCAAGTATTAAGGGGCCCTTAGGTAGAGATGCATCCATAGTGTGGGACAGGCCAGTGAAGTGATATCTGAGCTAATACCTGAAGGGTAAGTAAGATATAGGCAAGCCAAATGTGTGAGATGAGTATTCCAAGGAGAAAAATCAGCATGTGCAAGGGCCCTGGGTAGAGAAACTGTGGCATCTTGAAATAAGACCCATGATGTAGGAGTGCAGTTAGCAAAGAGAAGAGTGAGACCTGCCAAAGCAGCTGAAGCAGACAGCAGCCAGATGGCCAAGGTCTGTGCGATTCCATGTGCACTCCCCTACTCATGTGACTAAAGGGGATGTGCTAGGAGACAAGACTCTAAGAGACAGAGAAAAGATCTCGTTAAGAGTCAACAGGTACCATAGGACAATGTAGCCTCCCATCTACTCTGTGACAGCCCTGAGCACATGGTGAGGAGGGCAGCACCCCCTTGAATCTGCTTCTGTAGCCCACTCCTATTCTCAAATGCCTTCCTACAACCACTGTGCCCGTGAAGCCCGGTGCTTGGACTGTCCCCCCACCACCCCAAATCAGAGTGAAGCTCAGATGGGTCGAGTGACCAATCCCATGGACATTAGTGCTTTAATGCGGACAACTGGTCACCGTAAGGTCAAAGTGACAATGAGTTGGGACAGGTATAGAGGGAAAGAAAGGAATAGTGTGAGGTACACTCTGATCTAGATTATTCCTGTTCACAGAATGCCCTATTATTCCATGATATATTAGTATATGTAGATATTTATATGTGTATGTTTTATATGTATATGGATTGTGGTGGTGGTGTTCAGTCACCCAGTCATGTCTAACTCTTTGTGACCCCATGGACTTCAGCATGCCAAGCCTCCCTGTTTCTCACCATCACCCAGAGTTTGTCCAAGTTCATGTCCATGCATCATTGATGCTGTCCAGACATCTCATTCTCTGATGCCCTCTTCTCCTTCTGCCCTCAATCTTTCCTCAATCTATGCATGAATATATGTAAATATATATTTGTGAGTGTGTGTATACATGCAGGAGCATATATGTTTGAGTGGTTATGAATGTATGTGTGTGTGTGTCTGTAGTCATATCCACATGTATAAATTTGATATATGGTTCCTGATTACTGAGCTTACCAGCTTGCAAACACTCTGCTAAGTACTTTCCATAAATAATTTCTCTTCATTTTCACAAGAACCCTAAGACATACATTCCTTATACTATACTCACTTTTCAGATAAGGAAACAAAAGCCTAGAAAGGCTCAGTAACTTGCTCAAAATCATAAGCTATTAAGTAAATCCTGACTCAACATCCATCTCTTCCAAAAAACATTTATTTTCCTTAGCAGCTCCACACATTTTCCAGCCCACCAAAATTTTACTTCAACATCACCCTTAATTCCATGTCTGTTAGACCCCTTGGTGGGGGAAGGGGAGCAGGGCGGGGGGAAGGTGTGTGTACCCTAAGTGAAAGTGAAAGTTGCTCAGTCATGTCCAACTCTTTGGGACCCCATGGACTATACAGTCCATGGAATTCTCCAGGCCAGAATACTGGAGTGGGTAGCCTTTCCCTTCTCCAGGGGATCTTCCCAACCCAGGGATCGAGCCCAGGTCTCCTGTATTGCAGGCAGATTCTTTACCAGCTGAGCCACAAGGGAAGCCCAAGAATACTGGAGTGGGTAGCCTGTCCCTTCTCCAGCCAATCTTCCTGACGCAGGAATTGCACCGGGGTCTCCTGCATTGCAGGCGGATTCTTTACCAACTGAGCTATCAGGGAAGCCCGAGCGTACCCTAAAGTGTATTATAAATGCTGAGGCCAGCGTTCCCTGGTGCATGTTAACATTCACAAGGTGACTTTTGAGAAAACATCTTAACTTTAGGAACAGTGAGGTCTATGCTCCTGCCGTATGGTCACCAAGTCAATCCAGATTCACAGGATGCCTCCGAAACCATGGCCTGCTACCATGTTGCAATCACAAAACATTCTGCAAAGCGTAGGGTGAGATTCCAAACCAACTGAAAAGACACAGACATGAAATGTTCTGATTTGGCCAAGAGGGGAGACTTAATCAGAGTGAATATTGTAGCCACACAATCGCAGTAGCTAAAAGATGGATACTAACGAGCCTGTCTCCCTTTATTTATATGGCTTTACATCTCTACTTACCGAGGAACAGTTTTTACTTACCTTTTAAACAGCCAGAGTGCCACTTCATCATTAAGCAGAGATGCCAGGGAAGAAGAGAGTATTATTTAAAATGCAAACAGAGTGTAAAGGATGACTGCCAAGAAACAGCTCATTCCGAACGCCTCACAGCTACCGCTGCTGCTACTACAAAATGTCTGCAGGAGCTGAAGTCCACACAGGCCTGTGGTGCGCAAACTGCGGCGTGCATCAGAACACCTGGAGGCCGAGTTACAGCACCGCACGCTGGCCCCTCCCCCAGAGGGCCTCATCCGGCAGGTGTGGGATGAGACGCGCGAACTCAAGTTCCCAGGTGTGCTGCTGACCCCAACACACTTTGAGAGCGTTGGCGGACAGCCTTAAGTCCAGCCCGTTGGCAGTGCTAACAGTTAAAACTAAAAGGTGACTAGAACTTTCCTGGACAAAAGGATCCCTGGACCTGAAGGGAAATGTCCAGGTCATAATAGAGGCTATAGATCCCTCAGATAAAAAGTAAACTGCTTCCTCCTAGAGGCCCAACATCCTTTAATACCCTGGGTTCAGCCCTTTCAGAAGGATAAAGAAACCCTTTGGGCTAGATAAAGGCTGCTGATGACATCAGGTCACCAAGGGGAAAGTGGTCTCATTGAATTACAGATGTCACATAGAAATCCCTGGAGTGATCAAGACAATTGTTCTACGTAGTGCAGAGAAACGCCAGCAAGATAGAGGTCTGCCTCTCTTCTCTGCTCAGTGAAAAAGAAAATTGTGTCAGAGAGACTATTGTGCCAAGAAGGTATCTGATAATGAACTATGTATCCTCCCTACCTCTTTCCAATAAAGCTTGTCAAAACAAACTGTGCCTGATGGCCAAGGACAGGCTTGGTCCCTGGCAAACAACAGAAGAGCTAAATTCAGGAAGATTGGGCTTTTACTACCAGCCCTTCCGCCCACAGTCCCCAAGTGGGATCACATTCCTATCTTGTTTCGCCCTGTTGTCCATGAATTAGCCAGTCCCGGGGTTAAATCAGTGGCAAAGATGCTAGGCTTGAAATACTGTCTTAGAGTATTGTCCTCATGGAGAACTACAAAGGAGGGGCCACCACGAATGGCCACAACTGGAATCCTGGCGGAATTCAGAGAACCACACATCGCCCCGGAGACCTAGGCTAAGTGTGACACCCCTTGGATTTAGCTGAGCCCAGTGAATCCTCCCTACCCTGAGTGTCTATCCTGTCAGGATCTGTGATTGAGAGCTGCTTAAACAGGTGAGAAAATTTCAGGAAGCTAATATGCCCCACCTAATCAAGGCTAAGTGTTCCCTCTTTGCCCAAGCCCTCTTATTTGCACGAGTACCACATGGTAATGGGTAAATAATTTTTTTCAAGCTTGTTTCAGATGCAGGCCCTTAAATAAGTGATCAGTGCTCAGTTTCATCTAAAGGAGTGGTTACCCAGCAAGCCTGAAGATTCATGTCCTCATCAGAGCCATTTCTAGCTCGACCTCATCGTTCAGAAACCTAATACTACAAAATTAGCTCCAGCAGAGTTAGAAACTGAGGGAGTCTTTCTTTGGGCACACCTGGAGACTCACTTTTCACCACCTTGAAGACCTGTAGCAATGAGCTTCAGTTACTGAGCACTCCCATCTGTTAGTTATTTCACAAAAACATTTCAAACGTTTTTCCCATGGTTTTGCGGCTTTCCTTCTTTTTGGTCCTGATACACTGTTTATTTACAAAAACTTACCTCTTCCACCTAGCACCTGGAAACAGATTTTGAGCAAAACATGTCTCCTGTGATGCCACTAGGGCAGTGGCTCTCAAAGCAGGGTCACAGGATCCGCAGTATCCTGACCTGGGAACATGTTAAAGATGCAATCCTCCAGCGCAAAGTGTCCAAAACTCTGGGGTTGGGGCCCAGCCCTGGGTAACTCTGAGGCCAGCAAGAGTGTGAGAAACACAGTAAGTAGAGAATGTGAGGATAAGGAATGAGAAGCCCAGTTCAAGGTAAGGGATTTTCTTCACCCACGGACATATTTTCTGTAAATGTTTATACTACATATACGTTGTTTATACCACATATACGTTGTTGCCTTCTTATTATAATGATGTACTGGAGCTAGCGTCTACCAGCTTGTGAAGGCAGCTGGTAAGCATTCAGGAAGTTTGCAAGCCAGCTGTTAAACCCCTGGAATCCTGCAGTCAGCCATGGTGGGAGTATTTACACCAGGGAAATCAGCAATCATCACACATCAGAGCTCTCACGCAGGGAGCTAGTTTACTAGCACACCACTGGCTGGTTTTTCAAAGGGTTGCCATGGTCTGTGTTGGGACATAAGACAGTGACAGATAAAGGATGACAGGGTAAGGAGCCAGGATTTGGAACTGGCCAAGAGATTAGGAGGAAGTATGCACAGAGGGGCAGGCTGAGAGAGAGGCCAGAAGACCAGGAGTAGAAACAGAATTGGATGCTTAGAATAGCGCTCTGAGCTGGAGTTGGGACAGACTATGGAGTGAGACAGAGCAAGTTTAACATCACTTTGTATTTGTAAAGTTAAAATGGACCATTTTTGTCATCTAGTGGTAACATGTTGATTCATTCATTCAGTAAATATTTACTGTCTACTAACACCAAGCACGGTGCTGGGCTCTGATGATACCATGGTGAGTAACACAGACAAGGTCTCTGCCATCACAAACCTTTTTGGCTTACAGACAACAACATAAAGCTAAATACACACAGTTTAGTACTCCAGTGATGATAAGGAGTTATCTGATGTGAGTGATCATAAGCGGCTATTTGATGTAAGATGCTCTAGGTGAACTTCATTGATAAGGTGACATTTGAACAGAGACCCAAGGGAAGTGAGACAGCAAGTCACTGTCAGGAGACAGTCCTCCATGGTCTCAAGCATTTTTGCACAATGTAGGAGCAAAGGCACTGACTGCCTTTGTGTTCAGTAGCTTGTAAAGGGTTTTATATGGCAAACATCCATGGATGGCAGAGATAATGTCTTCCTCCAGAGTTAAGCACAGATTCGCTGCTGTCCAGTATAACATGCCACCCCCTGGAGGAAAGGACAGCCATGCTTACCGCCCATTTTAAATGATTCAGGTTTCCTAATCTCAGGGTTCCTCTCCTCGAAGACAACCCACTGCATGTGCTGGTGTCATCTGGCCCTCTGTGTTTATTCTTGTGGGAACTGGGACTCAGAAAAGCAGCACAAGAAAATGCTGATGCTCCAGCTACAGATATTGCTGTAAATAATAAAGTCATTTGTCTATGACCCAGGAATATCATGTCTTCTGCCAGCAACCATGAAACTGTGGCAGGCTAACTCAATGGCCTGCAAGCAAGGTAAACTGTCAGGCCCTTCAGCGTTCATGACAGCACTAAGAATAAATGAGGGAAGGGTGGGCCAGGCAGGGAAAAGAGCAAGTGCAGAATGCCCTGAGATGGGTGATAGTCCCTCTCAACTAGACTCACCCCTTGAGAGCTGTGCAAATTGACTCCATCTTACTCAACTCGTTCTGCCTGACTAACTTTTGGGAGGTCAAGACTTCTTGCAGCAAGATCTGTGATTGCCAAGATAGGAAGAAAGGGCAAGCATCTGCCATGCCACCCCCACTCCCAGTCCCAAAGAGGGTCAGGTCGAATTTAGGGACACATGAAATGTGTTTCACTTAGGGGTTGAGAAAAAACAGTCCTAGAAAGACTTGTATCTAGAACAGACACTACAGAGAGAAAAGAAGGGCGACAGTGACCAACCCCCACCCCCAGCGGCAGCTGGGGACCCAGAACTCAATAGGAGAAAAATGGGAAAATACAAAAAAAAGAAAGAAAGAAATGAAAGTAGAGGCACAATCCTCAAAGAGCATCTCTTTGGAAGCTCATCTTCCAGCTTTTTGTAGATAAAGCCATGACCAGTCAACACAAAGTTAGCCACAATCACAATGCATGGGGAAAAAAAACCAACTAGGACAACTTGACTTATATAAAGGGTATGGAAGTTGAAGAAAATAGCATCTGGTATATAGAGTTGAAGAGCCATGTTTGAATGCATTTTTAACATTTTTTTTTCAGAACACATCTCCAATCTGATCATGAAAGGAATTGGAAAGAAAGATGGAATTCTATACACAGACATTTCCGTTATGAATCACTCCTTAGAAATGACTCATTTCCTTAAAATTAAACAAGACGGCACCTAATGAAGAGTAACACTTGAAAATTCCCTTTCATCTTTAAGAAAAATTTGAACTTGGCTTTAGCTTTTCAGTGTAGAAAAAGAGTGCACTCAGCTCAGTCTAACAGTCAATATTTTCCCATGTATCAGGATTCAATGTCAGCCACCCTGATGCTGACAAATCTTAAATGACAAAAGCACATTGATAACTGTGGTTTCTGTTTTAAAACACTTCATTTTCTCTCCTATCTCAAAAGTGTTCAGTTGAGGTAACTCTGTAACTTTTACAAGCTCACCATTCCAATGAGTAACAGAAGTGCAAGAGTAACTTAGAGGGGACAGTCATTGCAAAGGACTGAATGTTTGTGTCCCCTCCCCAAAATTCATAGTTGAAACCTAACCCCCACTCTGATGGGATTAGAAGATGGGGCCTTTGGGAGGTGATTAGGTCATGAGAGTGGAGCCCTCATAAATGAGATTAGTGCTCTTACAAAGGGGACCCTAGAGAACTTTCCCATCCCTTCTGCCATATGAGGACACTGCAAGAAGATGGCCATTTAAGAACCAGGAAGCGGGCCCTCACCACACACAGAATCTGCCAGCACCTTGATCTTAGACCTCCAAGCCTCCAGAACTGTGAGAAATAAATGTTTGCCATTGAAGCCACCCAGTCTTGTGTCATGGCAGTCCCAACAGACTAAGACAGTTGTATCTACACATCTAAGGTTTCAATCACAATTTGATCCTGAGGTCATCAAATCCATTTCCCTGCTTCCATACAGGACCACAGCAAAACTGATTAAATCAATATCTGCCACATTTTTAAGACCTTCAGTGAACAACATCTTGCCATCTCTTATAATCGTCTCCTTTTAAAAATTCTTTTGAAGAAGGATTTAGCTACAGCAGTCATTACTGCTGTACTATTGGAAATGGGAAAAACTGGATACAACCTAAATGTCCCAGAATAGAGGAGTGGTTCAATACCTGAGGCCACATGCGTATGGCAGAACATCTTGCTGCCATGCAACTGACAGTATAGAATATAAATGGCATAATATTTCGTTAAAGGTGACAGGTTTATGGAACAGCACATACAGGATGTGTTTTTTTGTTGTTGTTTAAAATATGAAATGCATATATATTCCCCGTGTGTGCACAAAATGCATATCAAGCACCTATTACCTGCCAGGCACTGTGTTAGGCTCTGAGAATGCAGCGGTGCAGAGACAAACATAATCCCCGCCCTCATGAAGCTTACAGTCTAGCCAGGGAGGTAGACGTTAGATAAATAAGCATACAAGCCATTAGTTAGTTGTAATTATGAGAAATGCTGCAAAAAAAAAAAAAAACACAGAATATTGTACTTTCCGCCTAAGAAAACCCTAGCTCCAAACACTCAGCTCATCCTCTCCATTTTAACTTTGTGAAGCCCCTCTGGGTGAGAAAGTTTTAGGACATATTCTGCTTCCTAATTATTCCTATGAATATATTTTTATAACAAGACCAACAAAAGGGAAATTTCAGAATTCCTGGGGAATCATTTCTCATTAAGCATGCCAAACCACCAAGAATAACCTTGCATAGACTAGAAATCCTCACTCCTCATCTCCTCTTTGCCAAGCTAATAATGTGAATTGTTTTAACCTTTCCTTATAGGTTTTATTTTCTAAGCCTTAAATCATCTTCATTGTCCTTTTATGAACTGTCTCCAAGTTTTACATGATGAATGCCTGCTCATTAGACACTGAACAAACTTGTGGATGGATGCACTCCTGTAACTTTAAAGGCTTTGGTTTTGTCAAAGAAGGGCTTGCAGCCAGTACACAATATATATCATCTGCATCTATGATAAACAGACCTCTTAAAGTTGGGTTCCCCATAAAAGCATTCAATCTTCCCATTTCTTTCTAATTAAGATCTTCTTCCCATCTTCAAAGCCCTGGATTGCATCCACAAACCCTAAATAATGTATTTCATTTCTTTAAAAATAGCATTTCCCTGAAGCAGCATTACACAGACATTTCAACTGGCTTTTTTCTTCCCCTGTCCAAGCCTGTCAGCAGATTTGCTACTGCTCTGGCCATCAGACATAACGTATCAGGTCCAAGCAATTTTACCAGCACAGAACTTTTATTTTATCCCTGGAAGGCAAGGGAAGTCGTGGCTTTAAAGATCCTAAATGGCCCAGATGATTTTTGAGTATCTAATATTTCTTGGGTACTCAATATGTATGTAATGTTTCTCTCATACAACTAAACAAGAAGATGAACTTCCTATGTTCCAAAGGTTGACACAGAAATGGAAAAATAGTACCCACAGGTGAGTTTAAATGTGAGTCTCAGTGGTCTCTTTAATACACATTAAAAGGCCTGGGTCACTGGGCAAATACACACCAATGCCTAACAACCCCGTACAACCTTAGCAGAGCATTAAGATTAAGCTCTACTCAGCTGTGGGAAGTTTCCATGGACTGGGTGACTTTTATGTGACGTTTTTATTACTGTTGCAAATAGCTCACAGGGTCTGGCCAAATATGCAGTCAGCCACCAAGCTGAAGCACTTTCAGAACCACCATAGCTAAAATTAAGCCTGATCCCTTCACTGCCACCAAGAACTTGGATAGGCAGAATGATACATACATGTTTTCTTGACATTTCTGTCTCCAGCTGAATGTCCTTTGGCGATCATAGTGAACAAAGCTAAAGCTATGGATCCAAATAAATAAAATAGCAATTTCTACACCCCTTTAGTCCATAAACTTTCAATCCACTTTCTCCACTGTCATTAGGTTACTTGAATTTTGGCCCCAAAGGTAAAACTTAGTACTGAAATTTTGTTCTACAAATGGATTTTAATTATAGTTTGTAACAACATGAACAGAAGTTAAGTCACTTAGTTCTGGGACTTCCCTGCTCATCCAGTGGCTAAGACTCTGCACTCCCAGTGCAGGACACCTGGGTTTGATCCCTGGTCAGGGAACTAGATCCCACATGCTGCAACAAAGACCCAACTCACCCAAATCAATAAATATTTTTTTAAAAAAATATTCAGTTCTGATTCCAGATCAATTTCCTCAGCATCTTCAGTGAGATTCAAAGTTATCCAAGAGATAGTGCTTGTCCTCTAAAAGCTAATTAAAATTGTGAATATTCAAAGAATTTTGAATTCCCTGAGATATAACAAACTAGAAACTGGCCTCGAAGAAGGCAATGGCACCCCACTCCAGTACTCTTGCCTGGAAAATCCCATGGACGGAGGAGCCTGGTAGGCTGCAGTCCATGGGGTCGCTGAGGGTCAGACACGACTGAGTGACTTCACTTTCACTTTTCACTTTCGTGCATTGGAGAAGGAAATGTCAATCCACTCCAGTGTTCTTGCCTGGAGAATCCCAGGGACGGGGGAGCCTGGTGGGCTGCCGTCTCTGGGGTCGCACAGAGTCGGACACGACTGAAGTGACTCAGCAGCAGCAGCAGCAGAAACTGGCCTGAATCCTTCTGTACTTTTACTGTCTTTTTTATAAGGACAATTTAGTGTAGACTCCCTGGAAGGAACAAGGAAAGTGAAAAGAACCACTTCCTATGTAGGGCTGCCATATTAGGCTACGCAAGTTGTGCACTGCACAATTCCAAGAGCTGCCATTCAAAGTCTGAGTCCAGTGGCCTCCATTAAACAGAAATCCAGGAGAGCTTGTGCTATAAAGGCTGAGGCTGGGTCATGTCTACTGAGCTAGAGTTCCTTACAATCTCTCTGGCTAGAGTAACCTTTGGTCCCAAAGTCTAAACAGCCAAACACACTAGCTAGGGTTTAAAAAGGCATCAAGTGGAAAAGTTAAAAGGATAAAGGGACAGAATGCTGGGAACTCCTTGGCAGTCCAGTGGTTAGGACTTCTCGTTCTCACTGCTGAGGGCCTGGATTCGAGCCCTGGTCAGGGAACTAAGATCCCACAAGCTGCGCAATGTGGAAGTGGGGGTGGGGGGCAGGTGTGGGGAGGAACAGAATGCTATGCAGATGACGTCAGCTGAAGGGCTGACCACATTGATTACATTCATAACATTTCTCACCATAGTGCATAATCACTAAGTGCTTGCTGGATGGATGGACAACTACATAAATCATTTCATAAGTTTAGCTTGGTCCCGGCTTACACACTGCCACTTCTTTAGCATTCTGCGAAATACTAAGCTTGCTTCTTAGTATTTATAGAAATAGGTTTGTAACTGATATTAGATAACAGAGGTTTGGTCTCAGCCTTCAAGGATTCTCTTTCTACACTTAAGTTGTTTTCCAAATTATCACCTAAATACTGTTGGAAGAAGACAACAATAGCTCCATGTGCTGTGAACTTAGTATATTAACTTGCCTGTTTACTGACTTCAATGAAGCATATCTCCTTCATTCAAATGTTCATCATCCTCCAGAGCAGGTGTTGGCTACTTTTATTTCTTTGGAGAAAAAAGTTGATTAAGGAGAGGAGCCTGTTCTTCCTCTCCCTTGTTTCCTTGCCTTTATCATGCACGAATTACTTCCACAAATACAAATTCAGTCCTCCGAACAACTGGTGCATGTTTATCAGGGAAGTGCTCAGTTTTGCCAGTTTTAGGTCACTGTTTCATCTAGCTTCAGCCATTTGTGCTGAGACACAGACACAGAGACAGACAGACACACACGCACACACACACAAGCTTCCTATGGGCATTGTTTTCACAGTCTTTGAATTGATCGGTTCTCGATGCTGTATTTACCTTGGTACTGATCAGTAACAGACAGACTTTACACATGCACACATCTGCCTACAAACCACAATGAGACCGTGTGGTCTTGTTTTTGTCAGATTGTGAATATGGAGAGAAACAAAGTTTGAACTTTGTCATAATCTCTTACAGAGCAGCAACATGTCACAGAGAGCCAAACTCACATGTAGACAGAATGGATCCTCTTTTACTCCACTCTTCTACTGGAGTTATACTGGAAACTCATCCTTTTTCATGTGTGTCTCTCACACTTCACCTAAAAATTTCCAACTAATAATTCATTTATTTGTTCATTCATTCTTCTATTCTACCACCATCTATGAAGAACCATTCTTAGCAAAGTGCTAGGGAAACAAACATGAGTAAGACAAAGTTTAGCTTAGGCCAGTCATGAGCTAAGCTAGGTGATGAGGACGTGAAGAGCCCTTAAATAGCTAATCATGCAGTGATGACTACAAGGCAAGATATGTTCATGAGGTATTGTGAGAGCATAAAGGAGTAGCTAACTCAGGCTGAGTGGAGGAGTGGATCTGGGAAGCTTTCTCTTGGGGGAGGGAAACCGTTAACTGAAGGAGTTAGTCAAAGAAATGGGAAAGTTACTCTAGTCAGAAGCCACAGCACTAGCAAAGTCCCAGAAGCAGGAAACAACGTG
Source organism: Bos taurus (assembly GCF_002263795.3). Classification (NCBI taxonomy): domain Eukaryota; kingdom Metazoa; phylum Chordata; class Mammalia; order Artiodactyla; family Bovidae; genus Bos; species Bos taurus. Next base: position 118,207,317 of record NC_037357.1, read on the forward strand.
ACAGGAGTGAGAACTCCATCCAGGAGAGTGGCAGTGCGAGACAGAATATGGTTAAGGGTGGCTCAGGCAATAAAGAATCCACCTGCCAATGCAGGAGACCCAGGTTCGATGCCTGGGTCAGGAAGATCCCCTGGAGAAGGGAATGGCAACCCACTCCAGGATTCTTGCCTGGAGAATTCCATGGGCCGAGGAGCCTGGCAGGCTACAGTCCGTGGGGTCGCAGAGTCAGACACGACTGAGTGACTAAGCACGCACACAAGGCAGGTATTAGAGGGAGAAAGCACTGGACGTGGGGAAACTAGTAAGAAGGTATTGCAAAACTCCAACAGCTGCACAATTCGTGTGGATTACACATCCGGACAGGAGGATGCAGAAGGAAGGCAGGTGGGCTTCTGATGTCCCTGAGTACAGGAAACCCCCAGATCGGCAAGTATGCACAGCAGACCAGCCTGAGAATGGCCAGCCGAACTCGGAAGGGATTCTGCTTGATGCAATTTGTGAATGAGTGCCTTCATCAAGGGGGTCTTGACGCGGTAAGATATGATGTGGCTGCAGCAGGTTGGACCCTTTACATGTCAAAACTAACAAACCAAATCTCCCTCCCAAGAGAAAACCCCACAGTAATGATAAAATGCTGAGAGGAAAAAGCCAAATTAAGCAAGACTGGGACAATATGGACACCTCTGATGACGAGGTCAGATGAAAGCGAAGGAGGTGGGCAGAGGAGGCAGATCCCAGAAACAGCGAGATCGTTTTCTTTAACACCTTGAGAAAGCCTGGGAAGAGGGATTTGTAAATCTGTGAGGCCAAAAAAGCTACCTGGTCCACCCCACCCTTCTAAAAGTACAGGAAAACTTACTCAAAACTGACTTTCTACCACGTTATTGGGACAAAAAGGAGAATAGGGAGTAAACTAGTGCTCCCACAAAGAAAGCAGTCCAGAAAGGCATACCTACGAAAGTGATTAAAAACTGCACACTGATATTTCAACATCAGCTAAGCCGTTTTAGAAAATGGTGGAAGCTCTGAAAGAACAGCGTAAATCAGAATTAAGAAAATTCAAAAATAAGGAGACTGGAGAAAAGGAAAATTTGAAAAATTTCTTGAAAACAATGTTAATAAAGACACAATATATCAAAATATGTGGAGTACAGCTAAAACCTTTATAAGAGGAAAAAACATGCAAAACTACCAGTGAAGTTGCCCCAAAACTCAAATGTAAATCTAATAGAGCCTCCAAATCAACCGATTTACAGGAAATTAAAAGATACTTGCTCCTTGGAAGAAAGGCAATGACACACCTGGACAGTGCATTCAAAAGCAGAGACATTACTTTGCTGACAAAGGTCCCTCTAGTCAAAGCTATGGATTTTCCAGTAGTCACGTACGGATGTGAGAGCCGGACAACAAAAAAGGCTGAGTGCCAAAGAATTGATGCCTTTGAACTGTGGTGTTGGGAAGACTCTTGAGAGTCCCTTGGACTGCAAGGAGATCAAACCAGTCAATCCTAAAGGAAATCAGTCCTGAATATTCGTTGGAAGGAATGATGCTGAAGCTGAAGCTCCAATCCTTTGGCCACCTGATGCGAAGAGCTGACATTGGAGTAGATCCTGATGCTGCAAAAGATTGAAGGCGGGAGGAGAAGGGGACAATAGAGGATGAGATATTTGGGTGGCATCACCGACTCAATGGACGTGAATTTGAGCAAGCTCCCGGAGATGGTGAAGGACAGGGAAGCCTTGCATGCTGGAGTCCATGGGGTTGCAAAGAGTTAGACACGATTGAGCGACTGAACAACAACAGGAAATTCAGAGGGCAAAACAGAAGCACAGTAAATGACACTACAAGGGTTCAGTCAGCAAATCCAAATGAGCACAGGACTAATAATCAATTTCTTCAATACATGAGAAGTGGGTAAAGAAGAGAAGGGGAGACAGAGACAGAGAAGAAAAAGCCAGTAGATTAAAAGAGATTTGAGACATATCAGCCAACTGAAATGTATGAACCTTAATTGGATCCAAATGCAAACAAAGTATATGAACTATTTTTAAAAGTTATAAGATAATCAGATAAATGTGAATAACTACATACTTGATGATTTTAAGGAATTACTGTTAATATTTAGCTATGATGATGGTGTGGTAGTTTCTAAGTCTTTATAAGATACCCTGAAATTTTTGTAGATGAAATTATATATTATTTGGGATTTTCTTAAAAATAATCAGGGGGAGGGGGAGGTGAGGCTTTATATTAAGCAGGATTGGTCGTGTATTGATAATCATTGGAGACAAGTCCCTTATACTTAGTGTCTCTGCTTTTGTACACGTTTTTAAAATTCCTTTAAAAAGTTTCATAGTTAAAGAACTTTTAAAAATATTTTGAAAGATTATATATTACAATGGCCACACACACCAAAGGGCAAATTAATTCATTTGTTTATTTAAAGTCACAAAGCCCTTAGACTCTTAGACTGGGGAAATGAGCAAAAGTTGAATGCGGCAATAAAGCTGAGAAATTTTCCAAGTACTGAAAGAACTGCCCAAGACCAGACCTAAGTAAGCTGCCACAGTGGTGTTTCTGGGTACCTAGCTTGTAGAATAAGGAGAAAGTTCTAAATAAGAAGAAGAAAAGATATGGCCACTTTCAATATTTCACCTGTGTAGAACAACATTCCTCTGTTGATATCCTTTTTGAGGCCCAAAGACTCTTATCTCTTGTGTTTTCAGACATCTTTGTAGAAGTCACTGGGATGAAAAAGAGTAACCCCACACTTGTTCAGTAAATCATTAGGATTTATTGAAATGACCAACACTGAGCATAACTCAAAAGTGACATCTCTGTTACAGATGTCTAGGATTAAAAAAGTTTACCCTGTATTCATCTTGTTTCTTGCTTTGAGATTTGAAAAAGCCAAGGAAATGCTGATAAAAGTTTTGCTTTTCCACCGTGTATTGAAAGGTCTTGTCAGTTCTCATTTGGGGGTATTTACTTAGCAACCCTTATACTTCAAGTTCTCCATTTATCAATAGGAAACAAATCTGTATCACATTATAACTACTTGATGAAGATGAAGAAATCATGCCAAGCATGGTCTTTGCATCCATATATAAACACTGAAGTAAGTACATAGGCCTCACTAGATGTATCCAACCTCTGGTGGATATTAAACAGTATCCAACGTCTTGAAAACACTGGATTCTAGTTTCTACTGACCTGGACTAAGACACTTCAGAGCTTCCAAACATATCCATTCCTTTCCTTAATCTTACTCTTGAGGACCCTGTCAAAGTAGGTAATGTTAGATATTAATGTGCTCCCAAAGGCATGCTAAGAAAAGTTTGTCTTAAACTCCTTCATCACCCTTGTCCTTAAAGCATAATTTAAATGACATAACTGTTACTCATGGATCTAATAAATTTGACAAGCCTTAAAAATGTCATAGTCCTGCAGGCTTCCTGACAAGACAAAACAGATGAACTGACAACCACCTTGATTACCCATGGCAAATCTTCCTGCCAACCAGGACTAAAGTATAAAACCTCTGGGATCTTTTGCTTCCAGTCTGATCTGATCCCAGTGCCATTCTGCTATTATAACATTACACCTGTAAAAAGAATGTGGAAACAGGCTAGAAAATTACACCCTGAGTTGCTCGAAAGTACCGGTAACTTAGGGGTTTTGCCACTGAGACAGCTGACACCAGCTTAAAAGTACCCACTTCCTCGGAATGTAACTAGCATCTCAGTCTCTTCCACTTACATCATCACTCTTATTCCCTTTCTACTCAGAGCTTCATGAGCTGTCAAAAATCACACAAAAGATAATATGAGTATAGTAGGGAGATGGAGTGAACAAAAGACTGATAGCAATGCCAAGAAATCTGAGGAAAAGGGCAGTCAATGGCAACTCATAGTGAGCTTTAAAACTAGACACTCAGAAATACCAAAGTGTATCTCTGCAACATGGACCCTGACTGGCAATACTCAGTTTTATCTAAGTCCTCAAGCATGTATTGAGCATCTATTATGGGTCGCACAATAGGTGGCGCTGTGAGCAGAGGAGTTGGTGGTACCCAAGTCTGTGCTGAATTGCAACTGTGAGCAAAGCTCTTAACTCCCAGCCTAGCGCTGGGAGGTCAAGTAAATAGAAAATAATGTGCATGATAAGCACAAAAGCACCAAAAAAACCCCAACCTTGGTGGTTCTAGAAAGGTCATCAAAACAAAAACAAATGTTTCCAATCTATAACAGGAAAAATCTGAATATGGTCTATGTATTAGATTCATGATTGTTAAATTTCCTGGGGAAGTGGGGGTTGCTATACTGTGCTTATTTAGGAGAAAGTCCTTGTTCTTAGGATGATGTATTTAGGGGTAAAATGTCATGATGTCTGCAACAATCCCTCAAATAGTTGAGTACTTTTCTCCCCCACCCCAACTCACATACATTAAGAAGACAACAAAGTTCCCTATCTAGTCTTAAATGTAAAATCTAAAACCAATCTAGCTGGATGAAAGGAAGTGATTATACATTCTGCTTTATAAAACAGAAATAATGAGCTCACTGCCAAAGACATAAAGGAGAGAAGACCTTATAACCAAACTGAAGAAGAGAATCACTTCCCAGCTGTGGATGCCACAAAAGAAATTCCCCAAAGGCCAATCTGCACATGAGAAGGAATTCTCTGGCCACGGAGCAGGAAGCAAAGACACCTGGTCATGATCATCTCAATGGGCTATGAACTTGGCCTCATCCACATCTTTCTTCATCCCTTTTAGCAACCAGACACCAAGACTGTAATCAGAGGCCTCAGCACAAATATCTACCATAAAAATAGAGAAGGAGAGAAATTTTCCAGACATTTCAACTCATACCTCAATTGTTGTCCAGTCGCTAAGTCATGTCCGACTCTTTGTGACCCTGTGGACTGCAGCATGCCAGGCTTCCCTGTCCTTCACCATCTCCCAGAGTTTGCTCAAAGTCATGTCCATTCAGTCAGTGATGCCATCCAACATTCTCATCTTTTGTCATACTTCAGACCTCACTGGGAAGTCAGAGTTGTACAGCACAATCAGCAGCTATGGGAGGAATCCAACTGATATTAGACATTTCCTTACATTGGGAAGTCCCACAAGCTAGTGCCAGCCATTTTGCTTAGTAGTAATAACTATAATTTTAACATTTTTACTGAGACATATTTCAACATATATGTATATATATATAATTCAATACATTTTTCTATAATGTATATTTAGCATATATATATATATATACAAGTCAGTATATATATATTTCAATTTGTATATGCCATACAATTCACCCACAGTGTGTAATTCAATGTGTGTACTATAATCAGAAGTTTATGCAACTATCACCACAATTTAACTTTAGAACATTTTTATCCCCCTAAAACAAAACCCATTAGCAGTTGCTTCCCTTCATACCCAGTCCCCATCAGTTCTAGGCAGCCACTAATCTATTTTCTGTCTCTATAGATTGAGCTATTTTGGATATTTCCTATAAATAAAATCATACAGTATGCAGCCTTTTGTGAGTGGCTTCCTTCAGCTAGGATGTTTCTAAGGTTTATGCGTGTTGTAACATGTATCAGTACCACATCTCTTTTCATTGCTGAATGGCATCCCAATGTCTGGAGAGACCACATTTTCCTTATCCACTCATCAGTTGATGGATATTTGGATTGTTTTCACTTTTTAGCTCTCATGATTAATGCTACTATAACCTTGCATTGGCAAGTTTTTGTGTCAAAGGATGTTTTTATTTCTCTTGGGTATATGTTTAGAAGTGGAACTGAAGTATATGGTAACTTTGTGTTTAACCTTGTTAGGAACTAGCAAACTGTTTTCCAATGAAGCTGTACCATTTTACATTCCCATCAGCAATGTGTGAGGGTTACAGTGTTTCCACATCCCCTCTCCAGCACTTGTTATTATCTGTCTTTTTATTATAGCCATCCTAGTGAGAGTCAAGTAGTCTCTCACTATGCTTTGATTTGCATTTCCCTGATGACACTGACCACCCTGTCATGTGCTTATTGGCCATTTGTACACTTTTTTGTACACCAGAAGAAATGTCTGTTTAAATCCTTTGCCCTTTTTTAAAATGTCAAATTGGATTATGTCTTTTTATTTTTGAGTTGCAAGATTTCTTTATATATTCTTGTATCAAGTCCCTTAGTAAATTTATAATTATAATTTACAATAATATTTACTGAGAATCTACCATTTGTTAAGCACTACACTAATTGCTTCCCAGTTATTATCTCATTAAGTCCTCAAAACAAAATTAGACTAGGTACCTGAATTATCATTCCTATTTATAGATGAGAAAACTGAGGCACAGACACCCAAGCTGACACTATTAGTAAGAAGTGAAATAAGAATTTGATTCCATGAACTTAGGTGCCAGAAGTCACATCGTGCTCACTAGCATGTAGGTTTTCATAGGCAGCCTCCCCTTCTTCATAAAGAAGAATCTGGCCAATAAAATTTATTCTCTACTTATTTCACTGGATGCTCTGAGAATACAGTGAAAAAGCGTCCCTGAAGGAACAGGATTTTATTAGAGAAATATTTTAGAGCAAAACTCCCTAATGCATGTTCTGTATAATTTTAGCCCAGGGAGTAACTCCTCGAAAAGGGTTCAGGAACAAATAGCCTAGAAAATGCTGCATGGTCCACCCCCGCTCTGGAAGACTCATAAAGCATCTTAGTGCATTAAAATCTAGAATTCCTGCAATCAAGAAATGTATTGATTTTTTGAGTGACCATCCATTTTCAAAACCTATATGCCCCCCAATCCCAAAATTTCAGAACATATTTTAGAAAATAGCTCATGAAACAAATGTACAGTCCACTGGAGGAGGCTAGATATCCATGTTCTAAAATGTATAATCTCCCATGCTATTTTATGCCCTAAAGCTTCAGGGAGCGAACATAGGCAAGCTCCAACCAAGACCTTGACCTGCTTTTTGCTTTTCTCAGCACTGCTTTAAATGCATAAGATCAACATCTTAAAAGGTGAAAAACAAAGTCTGTCATTGCTCAGGTAGCTATTGTCCACACCTCTATCTAAATTTTACATCTCTGACCCATTGGTGCAGAACAAACCTCTTCGCATTGTTAGTTATTTTTATTGTAAGTATCCAGTTTTCTATTTCCTTCCCTGTCATTGCTTCTCCGTGAATGGGAACCATTTGTGTCATTCAAAATGTGTTCACTTATCCATCTCAGATATTGTTTCAGAGTGGCAGACATGTTCCCTAACTCATAAGTGGATTACACCTAGAAGCTGAAGACCAAGAAATGTACATAGAGGCTGTGTGAACTGGACAGTAAACAAAATCATATATCTGTATTCTTAACTTTTAAGTTACAGAAAGAGATATGAAGACATGTAACTACCAAGAAGAATAGTTCTATAATAGTATCTATCCCATACTGTTCTAGAGCTAATTTTTGTTGACAAATGAACTTGATTCAGTTGTTTTAGAAATATCAGTTTAGGAATAATGCTAAATTTGATACACTGATACTGATTAATAGTGCAGGCTCTTAGATTGGGACTGTCTAGTCTCTTTATCAGTTAGCTCTTCTTCCATAACAAATGACACCAAATTCAGAAGCTTAAAAAAAAATAATCACTTATTCTTTCTCACTCACCACTCACCACTGCAAAGCTGGAGTGGTTCTGCTGATTTAGGCTGGGATCAGTTGGAGTTGGCTTCATGCTGCTAGTTGGATCTATACCTGCTTGATACAGATCTCCTCTTTGGACCAATGAGTTAACTGGCATCTGTTCTTCTCATGATACTAGCAGAAATGCAATAGGACAAACCCAATCACATGAGTACATTTTGAGTCTCTGCTTGCATCATTTCTGCTAATATCCCAAAGACCAATTCAAGTCAATGGCCAAGCTCAAGGGCAACAAGTGGTAAGGTACACTCCACCTACCAAGAGAACAAAACAAGTCACACAGCCAAGCCCAAAATCAGTGGAATGGGCACATATACTCCTCCCCTGAGGCTGTAAGTGACAGCATGAGTATTTTTGTGCAATAATCCAATCTTCCAAGGCTTTCCCACTTAATAGCTATATGGACTTCGAAAAGTGTCTTAACCACTCTGTTCCTCAGTTTCTTCTTCTGTAAACTGGGGGTAAAATAGTGCTTATGTTAAAGTATTGTTCGGATAAGTGAATGAGGAAATGTATGTAAAGTGTTAGCAATAATTACTTGATTTTCTATCACCATGATTAGCAGTTGCAAGAATGGTCGAAACATTATAGAGACTTTATGTTTTCTTAGAAAGTAAAACAAGGGTTTCCTAGTCATCAGATGTAAATACCAAAGCATTTTTTAAAAGGCCAAACTTCTTTTTCAATATATAAAATGTCCACATTAATACAATGGAAAATCAGAGAGAGAAAGCTGATTGGAAGCTCTGAACGAATGCTAACCTTATGACAGCTATCTAGGGAAAAAATGAAAAAAACATGTATATGCCTTTAGTTATACAAAATCTTATCCTAAATTATAGAAAGCTGAAGTATCCAGATAGTTGATTCAGACCTCCATATCATTTTTTATAAATTTTCAAAACAAAGGGGGGAGTGGCACTACATTTTTATTTTAACAAACAAGCATTATAAGGAAAAACCTTTTAATGCAATTAAATAAAACTTTATATAGGAGTCTTGCTAAAAGCAGAAGAGCTAGCAATAAAGTATACTACTCAGAAAGAAATCTACTGTGGTCCATTTTTTCATAACTCAATTGTAAAAGTAATTTAACTCCAACACATCAAATTTTTCTGAGAAACTGATTTAAAATTGAATCATCTTCCAGAGTATACATTCTACCAATCCAACTCCTACCCAGACAGCTTGAGTTGTGAATCCTGCTTCCTCCTCAGGACTTCAGAAGACCTTACTATCATTTCCACTGATTCAACAGCTACCTATATCTCTGAATGGTGACAAATCTTTTTCAAGGTACTGTAAATGTGCCTCGTGCCCCAGCATAAATGGAAAAATGGAATCAAGACAAGGGCTTATGTCTCTTCAAACTGCCCTTAGGTCTTAGCCTAGTAACTTTGGCATAGAAGGTATTTCCTAGGGATTTGACTGATTAAACCAATTGTCTACATAATGATCCACTCCTTCAGTCCACACCAGATGTACAAGCCATATCCAGAGAACTTTTATTAATGACTAGAAAATCATCATGTTTGTGTGAATAGGTGAAAGCTAACTGCATCGTCTCTACCAAGTACGATCTGTCCTTCTAGTTCTCTTCCTCATATTTAACTATAGAGTCAAGTAGAGATTAAGCCTTTTTAAACTAGTCTAGTTCAGTCGCTCAGTCGTGTCTGACTCTTTGCGACACCATGAATCGCAGCACGCCAGGGCTCCCTGTCCATCACCAACTCCCAGAGTTCACCCAAACTCATGTCCATCGAGTTGGTGATACCATCCAGCCATCTCATCCTTTGTCGTCCCCTTCTCCTCCTTCCCCCAAGCCCTCCCAGCATCAGAGTCTTTTCCAATGAGTCAGCTCTTCGCACGAGGTGGCCAAAGTACTGGAGTTTCAGCTTTAGCACCACTCCTTCCAAAGAACACCCAGGACTAATCTCCTTTAGAATGGACTGGTTGGATCTCCTTGCAGTCCAAGGGACTCTCAAGAGTCTTCTCCAACACCACAGTTCAAAAGCATCAATTCTTTGGCGCTCAGCTTTCTTCACAGTCCAACTCTCACATCCATACATGACCACTGGAAAAACCATAGCCTTGACTAGACGGAACTTTATTGGCAAAGTAATGTCTCTGCTTTTGAATATGCTATCTAGGTTGGTCATAACTTTCCTTCCAAGGAGTAAGCATCTTTTAATTTCATGTCTGCAATCACCATCTGCAGTGATTTTGGAGCCCCAAAAAATAAAGTCTGACACTGTTTCCCCATCTATTTCCCAAGAAGTGATGGGACCAGATGCCATGATCTTCGTTTTCTGAATGTTGAGCTTTAAGCCAACTTTTTCACTCTCCTCTTTCACTTTCATCAAGAGACTCTTTAGTTCCTCTTCACTTTCTGCCATAAGGGTGGTGTCATCTGCATATCTGAGGTTATTGATATTTCTTCTGGCAATCTTAATTCCAGCTAGTGCTTCTTCCAGCCCAGAGTTTCTCATGATGTACTCTGCATATAAGTTAAATAAGCAGGGTGACAATATATAGCCTTGATGTACTCCTTTTCCTATTTGGAACCAGTCTGTTGTTCCATGTCCAGTTCTAACTGTTGCTTCCTGATCTGCATATAGGTTTCTCAAAAGGCAGGTCAGGTGGTCTGGTATTCCCATCTCTTTCAGAATTTTCCACAGTTTATTGTGATCCACACAGTCAAAGGCTTTGGCATAGTCAATAAAGCAGAAATAGATGCTTTTCTAGAACTCTCTTCCTTTTTCCATGATCCAGCAGATGTTGGAAATTTGATCTCTGGTTCTTCTGCCTTTTCTAGAACCAGCTTGAACCTCTGGAAGTTCACAGTTCATGTATTGCTGAAGCCTGGCTTGGAGAATTTTGAGCATTACTTTACTAGCGTATGAGATGAGTGCAATTGTGTAGTAGTTTGAGCATTCTTTGGCATTGCCTTTCTTTGGGATTGAAATTAAAACTGACTTTTTCCAGCCCTGTGGCCACTGCTGAGTTTTCCAAATTTGCTGGCATATTGAGTGCAGCACTTTGACAGCATCATCTTTCAGGATTTGAAATAGCTCAACTGGAATTCCATCACCTCCACTAACTTTGTTCGTAGTGATGCTTTCTAAGGCCCACTTGACTTCACATTCCAGGATGTCTGGCTCTAGGTGAGTGATCACACCATCGTGATTATCTGGGTCGTGAAGCTCTTTTTTGTACAGCTCTTCTGTGTATTCTTGCCATCTCTTCTTAATATCTTCTGCTTCTGTTAGGTCCATACCATTTCTGTCCTTTATCGAGCCCATCTTTGCATGAAATGTTCCCTTGGTATCTCTAATTTTCTTGAAGGGATCTCTAGTCTTTCCCATTCTGTTGTTTTCCTCTATTTCTTTGCATTGATCACTGAAGAAGTCTTTCTTATCTCTCCTTGCTATTCTTTGGAACTCTGCATTCAGATGCTTATATCTTCCCTTCTCTCCTTTGCTTTTCGATTCTCTTCTTTTCACAGCTATTTGTAAGGCCTCCCCAGACAGCCATTTTGCTTTTTTCATTTCTTTTCCATGGGGATGATCTTGATCCCTATCTCCTATACAATGTCACGAACCTCATTCTATAGTTCATCAGGCACTCTATCTATCAGATCTAGTCCCTTAAATCTATTTCTCACTTTCACTGTATAATTGTTAGGGATTTGATTTAGGTCATACCTGAATGGTCTGGTGGTTTTCCCTACTGTCTTCAATTTAAGTCTGAATTTGGCAATAAGAAGTTCATGATCGGAGCCACAGTCAGCTCCTGGTCTTGTTTTTGCTGACTGTATAGAGCTTCTCCATCTTTGGCTGCAAAGAATATAATCAATCTGATTTCGGTGTTGACCATCTGGTGATGTCCATGTATAGAGTCTTCTCTTGTGTTGTTGGAAGAGGGTGTTTGCTATGACCAGTGCGTTCTCTTGGCAAAACTCTATTAGCCTTTGCCCTGCTTCATTCCATATTCCAAGGCCAAATTTGCCTGTTACTCCAGGTGTTTCTTGACTTCCTACTTTTGCATTCCAGTCCCCTATAATGAAAAGGACATCTTTTGGGGGTGTTACTTCTAAAAGGTCTTGTAGGTCTTCATAGAATGGTTCAGCTTCTTCAGCGTTACTGGTTGGGGCATAGACTTGGATTACTGTGATATTGAAGGGTTTGCCTTGGAAACGAACAGAGATCATTCTGTCGTTTTTGAGATTGCATCCAAGTACTGCATTTCAGACTCTTTTGTTGACCATGATGGCTACTCCATTTCTTCTAAGGGATTCCGGCCCACAGTAGTAGATATAATGGTCATCTGAGTTAAATTCACATATTCCAGTCCATGTTAGTTCACTGATTCCTAGAATGTCGATGTTCACTCTTGCTGTCTCCTGTTTGACCACTTCTAATTTGCCTTGATTCATGGACCTGACATTCCAGGTTCCTATGCAATATTGCTCTTTACAGCATTGGACCTTGCTTCTATCAGCAGTCACATCCACAACTGGGTATTGTTTTTGCTTTGGCTCCATCCCTTCATTCTTTCTGGAGTTATTTCTCCACTGATCTCCAGTAGCATATTGGGCACCTACTGACCTGGTGAGTTCCTCTTTCGGTATCCTATCATTTTGCCTGTTCATGGGGTTCTCAAGGCAAGAATACTGAAGTGGTTTGCCGTTCCCTTCTTCAATGGGCCACATTCTGTCAGACCTCTCCACCATGACCCACCCGTCTTGGGTGGCCTCACACAGCATGGCTTAGTTTCATTGAGTTAGACAAGGCTGTGGTCCATGTGATTAGATTGACTAGTTTTCTGTGATTATGGTTTGTATGTCTGCCCTCTGATGCCTCTCGCAACACCTACCATCTTACTTGGGTTTCTCTTACCTTGTACGTGGGGTATCTCTTCACGGCTGCTCCAGCAAAGCGCAGCTGCTGCTCGTTATACCTTGGAGGAGGTCACCCCTCCTGACCTTGAACATGGAGTAGCTCCTCTTGGCCCTCCTGTGCCCACGCAGCCACCGCTCCTTGGACATGGGGTTGCTCCTCTCGGCAGCCACCCCTGGCCTCAGGCGAGAGGTAGCTCCTCTCGGCCACACTTCTGCCGCACGGTCCGTCGCAGCCAATGCGCTTCTATCGAAACTAGTCTAATTCAGTTACAAATATATATCAATAAAAAGTCCCCACAGAAGGACTATTATGAATCAAAACATGAATAGCATGCTTGATTCTGAAATTATGACACACAGAGACCCTTAAACACCAAGATCTGTTAATACTATCTCCTAAATATTTCTTAAATTCTTGACATCTCTTACTTTTTTTTTCCCCCGGCTGCACCACACAACATGTAGGATCTTAGTGCCCTGACCAGGAATCGAACCCTTGCCCCCTGCATTGGAAATATGGACTCCCAACCACTAGACCGCCAAGGTGTTGTTGTTGCTCAGCTGCTAAGTCATGTCTGTCTCCTTGCAACCCATAGACTGCAGCACTCCAGGCTTCCCTGTCCTTCACTATCTCCCAGAATTTGCTCAGATTCATGTCCATGGAGTCAGTGACGCTATCTAACCATCTCATCCTCTGCCATCCTCTTCTTTTGCCTTCAGTATTTCCCAGCATCAGAGTCTGCCAGGGAAGTCCCTTAAATCCTCAACATCTATCACTGTTGCCACTATCCATTACTTCTCTTTTTGATTACTACATCTGTCACCTACCTCTTCTTGCTGAAGACTTGCCACATTCCAGTCCATCCTCCAAAATTCAAATTTAATTATGACAGATCAGGAGAAAAATGACTATGACATTTACAGCTCCTCCCATCAAGTGGTAGACTTTATTTCTCTACTCCTTGAATCTGAGCTTGGTCATGTGACTTACTTCAGCCTATGGGACATTAATAAACAGGACCCAAGCAGAGGCTTCAGAAGTGCTCACACACTGGTACTTGCCTTCTCTTGCTGCTAGGAACCCTTCAGCCATCATGAGAACTCTTCAGCCATCATGGGAATAAGCCTGGGCTGGCCTGTTGGAGAATGAGAGACCATGTGGAGAGAGATCCCAGCCATCTCACTGACATCCCTTCCTAGACCATCCAACCTCAGCTGAGCTGGACTAGACCAAAAGAACAGCCCAACCTACCTACAGATTTGTGAAAAATAATAAAAGGCTGATGTCTTAAGCCACCAAGTTTTGATGCAGTTTGTTACACAGCCAATGCTAACTGATCATTTTTGTCCCTTGCTTAAAATCCCAGAAGAGATTCCCTCAAGAAAAAGCCCAAACATCTTAACTTACTAAATGTGGCCCTTCACCTTGGGGCACCAGCTAAACTCTGTGGTCTCATCTCTCACCATTACCCCTCCTCCCCTCCCGACTTCTGCCATATAATTAACATTTTCAAACCTTTAAAACCTTACCTCATAATAAATCAGTTTCATTTATGTCCCTAGCTAAACCCCCATTATTCTCAGAGTCCTTCCTGCATCCTGGTAAATAGCCATTTCTTGTTGATTTTAATTTATTAAACACACACCACTCAATTTTCAGTGCCCTGTAGGAGGTTCTTTCACTGCATAATAAAAAAAGTTGCTGCTGTTTATTCATATTTTAATGATACTGTGAATACAATGGTGCATATTCTGACTCCTGTTCTTAGAGAAATGGTCTCTGTTGGATTCTCACTGCCATTCATTTTTCTATTTACTGTCGGACTTTGCTATTAGGATAATCCCAGATACATCAAAATAATATCATCATGGGCCAGTTGCTTTGTTCAAAAATAAGCCACCTTGTCAATTTGTTTCCTCTTATATTCAATAACAGAGCTTATAGCTAGATTAATGTTTTAATTGAGCCCCACATGTATTTGTAGCTCCCTATAGAAAGTAGTCCTCAAAACACTGAACTCATCATTACTCTTTTTCAGCTGCTCTAAACTAATCCACCATCATTTGGTTAAAAGTAGACATATTTGGGACTTCCCTGGAGGTCCAGTGGTTAAGCCTCTGTGCTTCCAGTGCAGGGGGCACAAGTTCAATCCCTGGTGGGAGAACTAAGATCTCTCATGCCACACAGAGTGGCCAGAAAAAAAGTAGGCATAAGGCATATTCCTTCAAGCCAACATACATATGATGTGTATATACAGAAAAGGTCAACACTCTCTTGGATCTGATAGCTACTCTGTTAGCCTGATAAACATGTACAGTCAAATGCCAATACCCAGTGACAGCGACCTTTAGCTCTCTGGGAGCTGTGTATGCCATATGGATCCAAACCACTCCCTCATCCGCCTTGCAGACCCCAGTTCCCATGAAACTCAGCAGAAGGGAGTAAAGAATCATCTTTAAATTCCAGGTACATGGGCAAGTGTTCAATTACATGATTAAAATGGCATTCTAGAAATGTCTTCTATTTCTCTGTTCCATTGCCCACACACACAAAGCCGCTTTTAGCGAGATTATTACATCCTCACAGTGATACTGCTGGCACAATATGACTGCAAAGGGACAAAACTAAATGTGAGCCAAAAAGCGGTCACTTCGACAAGCTTTTTACTGTGTTTCCCTGTCATCCACCCACTGGAATCACTACCTCAATTCCTAGGGACCCTCCTACGTTGACCAGCTAAGGGAGCGCATAAAAGCCACTGTAGTGAAAAGGAGACTGTTTTTTAAAAATAGCCCCTTTGGTTTTACAGCTAAGTTACAATTATGCTGTGCAACACATTCATATGAACAGCCTAGCTACACTCTTTTATTAGGCGAAAATTCATTCACAGAGCCAACAAATATTTACCCAAGGCCTGCTAAATGGCAGCCATTCCATATTTTCGAACAACTGAATGAAACTCACACCATGATTTACATTACCCCAGTTAATGTGCCCCCTGTTCCATGTTACACACCATGGAGTCTTCCTCTATGTGTGGACCTAGGCTACCACCCAGAGATTTCATAGTGGGAGAGTAAGTGTCAGATATTTCATCCACACTGAGGATGTAAAAGAAAAATACTGGAAATTCAGAGCACTTGTAACCAGAATAATTTCTACTTTTTGGAAAGGGCTGATTTCTCATTCTCATTACTGTACCCTTCAAGGGGATGGGATAGGGGTACTACCTCCATCTCCAAGTCAGGTGAGACAGGCTTCACACGCATCGCTTGGAGAGCTTAGTATGTGTTCAATAGAAGAGGGCCCGTGGTGAACTGACAGCTGACTGAGAACAGATGGTTGGCTTTAGAGAACCAATGTAGCTGGGAAGTAAAGACACCAATCTTCAGTTACAGGTCAAATGTGTATAAATCCTGGGGAACAAATGAGGACCCTGCCTAAGAGGGCGCCTGTCAGAGTGTGAAGCCTGCAGGACTAACAGGCTGAGAAAGCCATCACCAGGACTGAGGGGACGGGGCAACATTGCCTAAAAGGCGGGAGGCCCGGCATGGCTTCTCTGCAGAACACACAGAAAAGCTTGGAGAGATTCAACTTCAAACCCTTGACCAAAGACTGCAAAGCCACTCTGAAACACGACCAACAAATAAAAACGTCCCTGCTCCTCTTTCCCTTCCTCTCTTCCCATGCTCTGATTCCAAAGGTGTCGAAAGTCTAGGCAGTAAACTGGGGAAGAGAAGCAGAGAACAGAGAAATTTCACTTTCGGTCAGACTTGGACTCTCTGGGGCTGGGAGTTCTGCTGAATTGAGGTTGGGTTTGCAAATTGAAGTCACCTTAGAAATTGCTTTTTTCCTATGAATAACCAGGAAATTTGGGGACTTGACCGAATTTTTAAACTATGGCCAGAGAAGAAAGTTTTCCACAAAATAAATGTAAAGGGACAATGGGAGGCCCAAAAAAGTGTTGATGTTTTCTAAGTTCATCCCAAGATTCTTGTCTGTCTGATGTACTATTTACACAGCTAACATTTTTAGAAGATACATGGGCCAAGAATTGGGCTTAACTTTTTATGCATGATTTAACTATTAGGTTGGTGCAAACGTAATTGTGGTTTTGCATTCTTGAACCTTGCTATTCGATATTCAAATACATTCTTAAATGTGGCTATGTTATACATCATCTTAATGCACATTTCCCACTTTATTCTTTTTTGGCAATGACTTATTACTTGCTGTGCATTTGACAATTATTTTAGACTCCGGAAATGATGTTAGACAAAAACTAAATTTGAGCGATTTTCTTATTCGAGTTCAAAATGGGTTGTAAAGCAGCAGAGACAACTGGAAACATCAGCAACACATTTGGCCCAGGAACTGCTAATGAATGTACAGTGCAGTGGTGGTTCCAGAAGTTTTGCAAGAGATGAGAGCCTTGAAGATGAGGAGCGCAGCGGCCGGCCATTGGAAGCTGACAACCAACTGAGAGCCATCATCAAAGCTGATCCTCTTACAACTACACAAGAGGTTGCCAAAGAACTCAGCATTTGAAGTAAATTGAAAAGGTGAAAAAGCTTGATAAGCGGGTTCATCATGAGCCGACCAGAAATTAAAAAAAAAAAAAAAAAAAAAACCATCTTGAAGTGTCATCTTCTCTAACTCTATGCAACAACAAGGAACCATTTCTCGATCGGATTGTGATGTGTGACGAAAAGTGGATTTTATGTGACAACCAGTGATGGCTAGCTCAGTGGTTGGACCGAGAAGAAACTCCAAAGCACTTCCCAAAGCCAAACTTGCACCCCCAAAAAAGGTTATGGTCACTGTTTGGTGATATTCTGCCTGTCTGACCCATGACAGCTTTCTGAATCCTGGTGAAACCATTACATCTGAGAATTATGTTCAGCAAATCAATGAGATGCACCAAAAACTGCAATGCCTACAGCCAGTATTGGTCAAGAGAAAGGGCCCAATTCTTCTCCATGGCAACGTGCAACTGCACAACGCACAAGTGCTTCAGAAGTTGAGCAAATTGGGCTACGAAGTTCTGCCTCATCCACCATATTCACTTGACCTTTTGCCAACCAACTACCACTTCTTCAAGCATCTCGACAAAGTTTTTGCAAGGAAGATGCTTCTACAACCAGCAGGAGGCAGAAAACGCTTTCCAAGAGTTCGTCAAATCCAGAAGCATGGATTTTTACACTACAGGAATAAACAAACTTATTTCTTGTTGGCAAAAATGTGTTGACTGTAATGGTTTGTATTTTGATTAACAAAGATGTATTTGAGCCTAGTTATAATGATTAAAATTTCACAGTGTGAAACCGCAATTATGCTTGCACCAACCTAATAAATCCTTACCACTCCATGAATAGATACTACAATTATCCTGGCTTTATAATTAAAGAAAGCTAAGATCCAAAGACATGAAATAACTTCTCTGAGATCACATATATACTAAGGTCAAATCCAAGTCTGTTTGACTCCAAAACCCATGCTCTGAACCATTACTCTCATGAGTTACTGGTAAACACTTTGGTATACAAAGTACAGCTCTCAAATTAGAAGGACTGGATTAACAAACAATCGTTTACTTGGATATATTGCACGTATAGAAAAAAATGGCATCATCGACACAATAGACACGAGTTTGAGCAAACTATGGGAGATAGTGAAGGACAGGGAAGCCTGGCGTGCTGCAGTCCATGGGGTCACAAAGAGTCGGACACAACTTAGTGAGTGAACAACATAGAAAAAAATTACCAAAATATAATCCTTAAAATAAAAATGGCAAGCAAAATGCTTGATTTTTTTAATACTCAGAGCTTAAAACAGCTAAAAGTTTTCGGCAATGTTATGTTGCATACAAATTTCAGACTAAGATTAAACATGTCTGTGGTACTCCCATGCAATCGCAAAATATTCTACTGTATTATAACAGCATGGGTCCTTATCTCTAGCTCTTGGTAAACACCAGTAGCTGGAATCCATTGTTGTAAGAACTTAACATCCCCCATGCATAAAGTTGGCCTGAAAGTGAGTTTTCCAAGCCTGACATCAGTAGAAACTTCTTTGCTATAGATTTTATTCTTATGAATTGGGATCAACAGAATAAGCATACAGTGACCACAGTTACTAGAGAATGCTTTCATCAGCTAAAGCCCACTGTGGAGGAGAGAGAGGGTTACCCAAACAGCTCAGCTGTATATCTCTGCTAACTGGGACTTAATCCCAGTTTAAAAAAGCACCTGTATTATTTGTCATAGGTCTTAGTCCTGCCAACTACACCAGACAATGCCAACCTCTGCACAGCGGGTGAGGGGAGAGGGTTAAATGATGTGTGTCAATCTAGAGGGATTAAAATGATGTAGGCTCATTTTCACAAACCTCCTGGACTACTTTTTGAATATGCCTTTCCAAAATGAAATTCTACACGACCATCTACCACCTTGACTCTTCATGGCATGCTTATCTCAGGGGCTAGGCTGTAATTTCTCCTCTGCCTTCCATGGAATGGATACTCCTTTCTTCCTTTTTTGGAAAAAAAAAATGGTGAGTGCTTTATGCCTGAGAAGCCCTTAACAAATTGTTAGTTGCACACCTTCTTTTGGTTTCCTTTCACTGATATGTCAAAGACATAAATCATCTTTCTTCTGAGGCTCCCCACCACTGGTCTCAGCAGCCCACCCTCCCCCTCTTTCACTGCGACTTTATTCATCCTCTCTCCCTTGCCTTATCCAGAGCTGAGACACCAATCTCCCTTAGATTTCATATAACTAAGAATTAAAAGCATTCTGAATTAAAACATATGAATTAATTAAAAATATTTCCTGAGACTAAGAAAAAATTCTTCTGCCTTCCACGGTGGAACAAGAATTACATTAAAAGATATGTCACACACAAAAAATAATAAACCTGGGTGTCTGTGAACTTAGCGAGGAATCAGAATCTGAACAGGAATCAGAATCTGAACATTTATAGTGTGTCCTGAAGAATTCTGAATCTTTCGGCCTTCTCTGAGAGCCGTTATGCAGAACTTTGAGTGACAGACTGTATGGTGCACGCCATGATTTCAATTCTGCTTGCCTCATTCTTTGCATAGACAGCATCGAGCTGATAGAATGCAACTGAAAACATAATTTAGATGGGAAAATACAACACGTTTTTCCCAGGAAGGAGGCGGGGGGGAGGGGGAAAGAACAAGGACATAGCCTGATGCAGCCAGCAGAGGGCGCAGCTTACACATATAAGTATAAAAGAGCCTGCAATGGAAGCTGTAGGGGGTTCCTGCGATTTTTGTCACAAATTTCGCATTTTCCAAAAACCATATCCAAGCTCCCGTGGACATATCTCTGGTACAGTCACCCAGTTCTCTCCTCTTGCTCAAATAAGACTATTTTCTACTGCCTCCAAATCCAGACACTCAAAGTGTCACTTTTCTGCCCTGGCTCTGGCATGGGAAAGAGAGTGAAGATAAACTCGCTCAAAAACAGCTTCCCAGAAAGGGTGACCTGTATTCCCAAGCAGCCTTCATTTGCTTAAGAGACTTGCACCTAGAATTTCTTGATCAAAGCTAATGCGCTGTAAATTTCTTCATTTAACAGACTTAGTCTGTTCAACTCTTGACACTGGGAATTGGGATTTCCCAGAACTATTAGCACTGCACAGTAGGCGCTCCACGCCGGCCAAGAACTGGGGATTAACAGGTATTTGTCTCAGCTAATTTCACTCTCTATACCGGGTCTATAGAGACTGGGGCTTCTTGGCGGAGTGTATGCCACCCTGCTAATTGGCTACGAATGTAACTACTCCAGCATGCCAATGGAGCACGGGGTAGTGCACGGTCTTAAGAGACTTGAGGCAAATAGATCCTTACAGTGGGCATTCGGGAAAGTTGAAGGTTGCTGGGCAAGCACTATAATTGTAAATGGTTCATCTGCCAACTTTCCCCTCCCACTGGCTATCAGGCTCTCACCCCTGTAGGCTGTTTGGTGTTCACTGGTAAAAATTATGCTCAGTGACAACTGCATCTGTGAAATCCTGCAGTAACAAAGCCTTTCCATACATTCTATTCAGGATGCATTTGCTGAATCAAAGGGCCCAGAGATAGTTCCAATAAAACACACAATTCCCTGAGTCAGATAAAACCATTATACTCATCAGCATACTCCCTTATTCTATAAATCATTTCTGGGAAGAAGACTATCAATGAAGAGAAAGGTGTCAGTCCCCTTTCACATGCCCTGTTCTTCCACTCCCTGATGATAATCAGACTGTCTTAATAACAGATGAAACTTCTGAAGTTTCTGACATAAGAACTGAAGAGTCAAATATTAAATAATACAATATGTATTATTTACCTATTGCTACATAACAAATTATCCAAAACTTAGAGGCTGAAAACAATAAACATTTATTATTTCATAGTTTCTGTAGATCAAGAATCCAAGAGCAGCTCAGCTGGGTGGTGTTGATCCAGTCTCTCATGAGGCTATGATCAAAGTGTGGGCCAGGACTGCAGTTATCTGAAGGCTCAACTGGGGGAGAAGCCAGGTCCAAGATGGCTCACATGGCTGTTGGCAGGCAATAGAAGATCCGTGTCCAAACTCACCAGTGTGCGCCTCTCCACAGGGCTGCCTCGTAACATGACAGCTGGCTTCTAGCACACTGTGAACTCAATGTGTGTATACCCACAAAATTCCTAAGTTGAAGCCCTAAGCCCCAGTGTGGCTGTATTTGGAAATGGGGCCTCTCAAAGTAATTAAGGTTAAATGAGGTCATAAAGGTAAGGCCCTGATCCAATAGGATTAGCCACTATAGAAGAGATTCCAGAGAGCTCTCTCTCTTGCTCCCACATATAGAGACCATATGAGCACACAGCAAGATGGCGGCTGCCTACGGGACAGAAGAGAGCCCTCATCAGGAACAGAATCAGCCAGCACCTTGATTTGGGACTTCTAGCCTCGAGAACTGTGAGAAAATTAATTTCTGTTGTTTAAGCCACCCAGTCTGTAGTATTTTTTATGGTAGCCCAAGCAGACTAACACACCCCAGAACAAGCACTCCAAGAGAAAGTCATAGTCTTTTTATAACCGAACATCAGAAGTGGCATCTCATCACTTCTGCTTATTCTTTTCATTAAAAGGAAGTCAAAAAGTCTAGGCCACATTCTGGGACTTCCCTGGTGGTCCAATGGTTGAGAATCTGCCTTGCATTGCAGGGGACACAGGTTTGATACCTGGTTGGGGGACTAAGATCCCACATGCTGTGGAGCAACTAAGCCACAACTACTGAGGCCAAGCGCCACAACTAGAGAGTCTGTGTGACACAAGGCAGAGCCCACGTGCTGCAACCAAGACCAGACACAGCCAAATAATAAATATAAAATAAATAAAAATATTTTTAAAAAGTCTAGCCCACACTCTAAGGGAAAGAATTATACAAGGGTGTGGATATCAGGAAGCAGGGATCACTGGGAGCCATCTTTGAGGCTGCCTGCCCCAGTATATAAGACCCAGTTTACTGACGAAAAACATGTCTACAGGGAACTATATTCAATATCCTGTGATAAACCAGAATGGAACAGAATCTGCAAAGGAATGTATATATATGTGTAACTGAGTCACTTGGCTGTACAGCAGAAATCACACACCGTAAATCAACTATACTTCAATAAAATAAATGTTTAAAAAACCCGTCTACAGTTATACTTTTACTGCTGAGTATACTATAATACAAGCAGTCTTGTTATTCTTAGCATTTGTCAGGAGGTAAAACTGGATTTCAAATAATGGGTGCATTTTGAAAGTTAGCTCACAGTTTGGGAGCCCGCTGCTTTACTATGCCATTCACATACACGCTCTTATTTTTTCGCCTTTCCTACTCCACTGAGTAAATACTTGCATATAGATATCACTTCCGGGGCCACAAATGCTGCCAGTGGGATGTGCGGTTCACCAGCCCAAGCTTGTTCTCTGGGCTACCTGCCACATCTGCCACCCAATAGTAAACCTCTCATTACAAATCCCATCTTTCCATCAGATGGCTACACCCTAGACTGATTAATTGAGCCCCTCTCAACACTGTCATAATGAAAATAATAACAATAATACATTTCCAATTGTGTGTGCTTTATCATGATGAACTGTAATGGTTTCATTATTGGTTAACCACTACATAGATCTTGGGATATACTACCATTCATTTCACCTTTATTTGTACATCTGTAATAATACTTGAAATAGAAACTTCAAGATGAACATCAGAGGAATAATGTAAGTAAATGGTAGACTGAAAATTTTTTAACAGATGAGCTTCTTGACTATTGTTTTTAAGTTTCCTTCACTTCATGCACTGAAATGATATTAACTCTCTTAAGGCGATTTAATAATACTATTGTATCAAACCAATGTAAGTGTCCCACGTGTCATTTAGAATGCATTTGAAAGCATTCATCAAATTTTTAATATTTAATACGGCATTTAAACAGAATGCCAACAAAATGGAATACCAAAATATTAAATTATTACTTAAAATAAAAGATGGCTCTTTGGAGTAATGAGATAGTATATGTAAAAACAGAGCAGAGAGCTCAAAGTCATATTCCCAAATGCTACTTGATATAAAATTCTGGACATAAAATACAGTGCAACAAAAATTAAATAAAAAGAAACCAAAAACAAGGGTGAAGTTAACCTTGCATGGCTCCAGAACTGGAAATAGGAAACAGGTTGTACTGACATGCAAGTCTTGGGCCTCCTGACCCCATTAACATACAAATCATTAACACTATGCAAATCAGTAACACAATCAAGATTCCCAGAGTAATTTCTACTCCCACCTCTGTAGAGAGATCTAGTTTAGTTAGTTGTACAGAAAGAGCTTCCGGAAATTTTGATTAATTAGCGGAAAACAGGATAGTCACAAGAGAAAACCTGTAGTTAATCCAAGTTCAGTTAGTCAAAGTTATGAAGAGGAAAATCATATAGGTTACTTACCTAACCTTGTATAATGAGAATTCTATTCCACAGCCACCAATGTACCTCTGACTGCAGCAAACAAACTCATAAAATTAGGTCATTGGGTAAGGCAGGCATAATGAAGGATCTGAATTTCTTTTTTTAGCGTTCCTACTGAAAAGCAACCCCACAGAGCAGTCCTGCTTACACTGAAGTGAGAAGGGGGTGAAACAGTCACCTCATTCTCTCCTATAAATACTGGCATCAATAGCTCGCAAATCTAAACCACAATGACGCAAAGGTAAAACAACATTAAGGAGAGAAAATTCCTGTTTTAATTTGCTACTGCCATCTAAGATTTCTATGGGACAAATTTTATAATAATGCAGAAAAAACACTTATTAAAGGTAAATGAAAATAAAAAATTTTCAGCAAATAAATATGAGGGCTTCTTCTTTTCAAAATGTGTTTATTGTGAAATAATCAGATAGTAAAGAACAGTCTGGGGCTTCCCTTGTAGCTCAGTCAGTAAAGAATCTGCCTGCAGTGCAGGAGACCCAGGTTCGATCCCTGGGATGGGAAGATCCCCTGGAGAAGGAAACAGCAACCCACTCCAGTATCCTTGCCTGGAAAATCTCATGGACAGAGGAGCCTGGTGGGCTGCAGTCCATGGGGTCACAAAGAGTCGGGCACGACTGAGCGGCTAACACTAAGTAAGTAAGTAACTAAAGAACAGTCTATCCTGCATCCCTTACACCCAGTTTCTCCCAGTGGCTACATCTTGCATAACTATAGTGACAGACAACTGTGTATAGTTCTAAGCCATTTTATCATATCTACACATTCTGTAGATAGATGTAATCACCACAGCAATCAAGATACAGAACTAGTCCACCATCACAAAGATGCCAGCCTGCTACCTCTTCAGTCACACTCACTCAGTCCACCATCCCTAACCTCCAGTTCAGTTCAGTTCAGTTCAGTCGCTCAGTTGTGTCCGACTCTTTGCGACCCCGTGAATCGCAGCACGCCAGGCCTCCCTGTCCATCACCAACTCCCAGAGTCTACCCAAACTCATGTCCATTGAGTCGGTGATGCCATCCAGCCATCTCATCCTCTGTCGTCCCCTTCTCCTCCTGCCCCTAATCCCTCCCAGCATCAGAGTCTTTTCCAATGAGTCAACTCTTCACATGAGGTGGCCAAAGTACTGCAGTTTCAGCTTCAGCATCATTCCTTCCAAAGAACACCCAGGACCCATCTCCTTTAGAATGGACTGGTTGGATCTCCTTGCAGTTCAAGGGACTCTCAAGAGTCTTCTCCAACACCACAGTTCAAAAGCATCAATTCTTCAGTGCTCAGCTTTCTTCACAGTCCAACTCTCACATCCATACATGACCACTGGAAAAACCATAGCCATGACTAGATGGACCTTTGTTGGCAAAGTAATGTCTCTGCTTTTGAATATGCTATCTAGGTTGGTCATAACTTTCCTTCCAAGTAAGTGTCTTTTAATTTCATGGCTGCAATCACCATCTACAGTAATTTGGGAGCCCAAAAAAATAAAGTCTGACACTGTTTCCACTGTTTCCCCATCTATTTCCCATGAAGTGATGGGACCAGATGCCACAATCTTAGTTTTCTGAATGTTGAGCTTTAAGCCAACTTTTTCACTCTCCTCTTTTACTTTCATCAAGAGGCTTTTTAGTTCCTCTTCACTTTCTGCCATAAGGGTGGTGTCATCTGCATATCTGAGGTTATTTATATTTCTGCCAGCAATCTTGATCCCAGCTTGCACCTCTTCCAGCCCAGAGTTTCTCATGATGTACTCCCTAACCTTCTGCTGCTGCTACTGCTAACTCACTTCAGTCGTGTCTGACTCTGTGTGACCCCATAGACGGCAGCCCACCAGGCTCCCCCGTCCCTGGGATTCTCCAGGCAAGAACACTGGAGTGGGTTGCCATTTCCTTCTCCCTAACCTTCAGTAGGCACTAATTTATTCTCCATTAATTTAAGTGTGCCATTTTGAAAATGTTATATAAATGGAATCATACAGTGTATGACCTTTTAAGATTGGCTTTTCTCACTGAGCATAATGCCCTTGAGGTCCATGAAATTGTTTTTGTACACATAAATATATTTTTACTGGTTGCTCTAGGTATCACATTTTACATTCATAACATCATAGTCTATTGGTTTTGAAATTTTACCAGTTGAAGAAAATGTAGAAACCTTACCTCCCTTTAAGTCTCTTTATCCTTTTCTCTTTATAATTATCTTAAATATTTCCTCTACAAAACAACCAAAATGCCATGCTTCAGCTATCAAATATAATTTAGAAAATGTAAGAAGAGAAAGAAAGTCGACTGTATGTATCCATATTTTTGCTCTTTTGTACTGCCTTCCTGATGCTTCAAGATTTTTTCTTTTCGAGTTAAAGAATTTCCTTTAGACATTTTTTAAGGGTAAGTCTGCTAAGGACAAAATCTTTTCTTTTTTCTTTTTAAATATTTGTTTATTTATTTGGCTGCACCAGGTATTAGTTGAAGCATGCAGAATCTTTAGTTGTGGATGTGGGATCAAACCTGGGCCCCTTGCATTGGGAGTGCAGCCTTAGCCACTGGACCACCAGGGAAGTCCTTACTTTTTCTTAATCTGAGAATATCTTTATTTCCCTCTTAATACTAAAGGATAATTTCACTGAATATAGAGCTTGTAATAGAAAATTGTTTTCTTTTGCACTTGAAAAATGTTATGCCATTTGTTTCTAGCCTCCATAATGTCTGATGAGAAACCCCTGTCATTCAAATTATTTTTCTTACTATGGGTAATGTATCATTTCTCTGTTGCTGCTTTCAAGGTATTTTCTTGGTCTTTACTTTCCTTAAGTTTGACTGTGATATGTCTTGGCGTGGATTTCTTTGGTTGATCCTATTCAGGAGTCTCTAAGCTTCTTAAATCTGTAGGTTTATGTCTTTTGCCAAATCTGGAGAATTTTCGGTCATTGTTTCTTTGACTACTTTTTCAGCCTCATCCTCTTTCTTCTCTCTTGCTGGGACTCCAATCACACCAATGTCACAGCTTTTGTTATAGTCCCACAAGTCTCTGGCTTAATATTTTCAGTCTATTTTCTCTCTGTTGTTCAGATTGGATAATTTCTATTATTCTATGTTTAAATTTGCTGATTCATTTCTCCCTCTTCTCCATTCTACAGAGGCTTTTTTGGTGTTGTTGTTTTATTATTCAAGTCTAAAATTTCACATTTGATTCTTCTTTATATCTTCTATAGAATATGAATATGATACGATATTAATGCATTTGCTGAAACCAAAAATAACAATCCCAACCACCAAGGTCTCACACAGAAGACTTGGTTTGTTTTGATAAAAGCATAAAATGGCACAATAGCAAGTATAATGTCTAAATGTTACTTGAAGATAGGAGTAACCAAGAATGAGAAAACAGAAGCTCATAGTCAGCTGGCAAGGAGACACATACATCTGTATATTCTAGTTATGAAGAGGCAATGGAATTTCTTTATATAAGCTTTGGTGTTTCTGCAGGACTAGAAGGCTGCTACCCAATTTTTCACTGGTCAGCCCAAGCACCAGATGGCTCTTCTGTTACCAAAAAGAGAAGAAGCTTGAGGCATGACTTTAGGCTTCTGAGGAAGTCTGAGTTTTCACTGTCAGCACCGCAGTTTCGATTGATATTCCAAGCAGACATGAGAGTTCAATACAGTTGAGCCTTGAACATCCAAGGGTTAGGGATATTCACTTTCAAAAAAGTTGGAAATCTGCATAAAATTACAGTCAGCCGTCCACATATGTTGTTCCCAATATCTGCAGTTCCTCCATATCTACAATTCTGCATCTATGAATGCAACCAACTACGGAGATTGTATAGTGCTGTAGTATTTACTATTGAAAAAAATTCACCTATAAGTGGACCTGCATAGTTCAAACCCATGTTGTTCAAGGGTCAACTGCATAGTGTATCATCTGAGAAGCAGAGATAAAATATAATCCTGTACTTTATGCTGAGACTCTGTCCATCATTTCTTTATAACCATGTAAAGCAAATTGGGGAATTTTCCTACTATTTCTAGTCTATAAAAACATTTTTTATTTAAATAGGTGTTACATTCATCTAACTTTGGTAGACCTCATTTGTAAAAAACATCCAGGCCTAGTGTTTATGTTTTGTTTGGTGGGAAGGATAGGTTATTTAAGGGGATTTAATGGGCAAATTTTTGACTAATGGGTAAATCCCTTTAATGAGTATGGATTTATTCATGTTTAGTATTTCCTTTAGAGTGAATTTTTGATAGTTTGCACATTTTAAAAAAATCAACCATTTTACCTAAGTTATAAAATGCAATACCCCCAATGAATGTATCTTTAACATATAGAAGGCTTCTAAAAGTAGAGAATGAAAACATTACAATACAAAAGAATCTGCATGATAAACCAAATCAGGGAGACTGCATGATAAAAGATTTATTAGGACTCAAGGTTTCATAACATAATAGCCCAAATGTCTAAAATAAAATAAAAAATCACCCACCATATAAAGAATCAGTAAAATCACTGCTTTGAGTAAGGGAAGAGAAATTGATGCCAATTACACCAACACAAATCAGATGCTGGAGTTATCTGACAATAATTTTAAAGCAGTCATGTTAAGAATATTTCAATAAACTATTACATATTCTCTTGAAAGAAGTGGAAACCTAGCAAATCTCAGCATAAGAAACAGAAGCTATAAAAAAACCAAATGGAAATTATAGAAATGAAGAATACAATAACCAAAATTTAAAACCTCAATCAGTGGGCTCAACTGAAAAATGGAGAGAACAGAGAAAAGAATCAGATAACTTGAAACACAGCAATGGAATTTACTCAATTTATACAACATAGAGAAGAGACGAAATAAATTAACACAGCCTCACGGAACTTTGGGACTATAAGAAAAGACCCAACATTCCTATCATTGAAGTCCAGAAAGAGAGGAGAAAAGTCCAGATGGAGAACATAAGACCGAAAGAGTATTCAAAGAAATAATGGCTGAAAACTTCTCAAATATGGAGAAGCCATAAATGTATAACTTTAAGACTGAACAAGCTTCAAATAAGATATAAACCCAAATAAATATACATCAAGACACATCATTATTAAACTTCTAAAAACTAAGGACAAATAATGTCAAAGCCAGCCAATGAGAAACTATCTAAGGGGAAAATCAGTTGAAATGGTAACAGATTTCTCATCTGAATCCATGGAGGCCAAAAGGTAGCGGCATAACATTTTCCACGTGCTGAAAGAAGAGAAGTGTCAACTGAGAATTAGATATCTGGTGAAACTACCCTTAAGGAATGGAGGGGAAATAAGGATATTCTCAGATGAAGGGAAGTTAAAATAATATAAGCACTTTTACACAGAAAGAAAATAATTATTTAGAACTGTCTGGGTTAATTTCCAAAAGATAAGAGGAAAAGTCAAAATGAAATATAATAGAACTGAATGATGAAAATAAAACATAACAAAATATGTAGGAATACCCCTGGAGTGATAAGAGGGACGTTTATAGCACTAATGCTTACATTAGAAAAGAAAAAAGGTCTGAAAACAAAAATCTAAGTTTCTAACTCAAGGAACTAGAAAAAGAACAACAAAAACCCAAAGCTGGTAGAGGATCAGATAAGAAATAAATGAAATCATAAACAGAAAAGCAATAGACAAAATCAGTTTTTAAAAGCCAATTCTTTGAAAAATTCAATAAAATGGCTAAACCTTTAGCAAAACAAATAAAAATTAAAACAGAGATGACACATATTACCAATGTCAGGAGTGAAATGGAGTATCACTAAAGATCCTGGAGTTGTTAAGATGATAGCCTTACTCAGAGAAAGACTCCATTTTGGTAAACCTCATTCTCTGTAGAACGTAGCTGCCGAATCAGAAAGGTGATTCCAGGAGGAGTTAACAACAAAAAAAGTGCTGTTTAGGTTTTCAGCTTTACTGTATCTTTGGGCAACCTTATTTTTTTTTTATCAGAAAAAAACCTATGAGTAAGACCTATGAGATCAAATTCTCATCCCAGCTATACCCCATTCCCAACTGCTCACAAACTGGATCATGTGCCCCTTATGTTGAGGTGACCACTTATTTGCCCTCCTGCCTCCTTGAAAGATAGGAAGAAAATTATGTTTTGCCACTGATTTAGCCTTTTGAAACTCATCTCATCAACCTTTTCTGGGTTTGAAACTGCTGTCTCTAAAACTGCCATCTCATTGTGCTTTGTATTGGTTAGTGCTGGAGAAATCTTGAACAGCTTACGAACAAAACTGATTTTAAATTTTATATTATTTTGAGGGACTTCCCTGGTGGTCCAGTGGCTAAACCCCGCATGCCCAATGCAGGGGGCCTGGGTTCCATGCCTGATCAGATCCCACGTGCCACAGCTAAGAGTTCACATGCTGCGACTAAGAGTTTGCATGACACAGCTAAAAGATGCCGCGCCACAACTAAGACCTGGTGTGGCCTAATAAGCAAGTAAGTAAATAAATACTAAATTTTATATTATTTTTAAACTGTTTCTTTAGGGTTGGAGCGCACTCGTCATCCCATCTGGCTGTGACAGCTCTCTACAGTCTGTGGGCTGGCAGTGTGCTAATCTTTTAAAGTTTTTTTCCTACCCAATCCCCCCCTTTTGGTAAGGTTTCAGTGAGGTCTGTTAGGTGTGCATCCTGCAGTTTAATTGGCTCAAAATGTACTCTTCTTTGGTGTGGTTTCTTTGGGAGCAGATTGGAAAAAACAAAAACCAATAATGTAACTGTTTTGATACTAAAAGTTGATAAATGTGTTTTTGAAATAAAGAACCAATCCCTCCAAGGGAAAAAAGATAATAATAGAACACGATACACAACTTTATATTCATAAATTTGAAAACTTAGAAAAGGTAGAGCAATTCCTTGAAAACCACAAACTACCAAAACTCAACCAAGATGAAGTTGATGATCTAAATACACCTGAAACAACCTAGTGAATAGTATGGAGCACTAATTATATTCAATATCTTGTAATAGCCTATAATGGAAAAGAATCTGAAAAAGTGTGTGTGTGTGTGTACATGTTTTGGTAGTTTGTCTTTTCCTGGTGGTTCAGTGGTAAAGAATTGGGAAGAAAATGGAAAGGGTGGGATGATTCCCTGGAGGAAGAAATGGCAACCCACTCCAGTATTCTTGCCTGGGAAATCCCATGGACAGAGGAGCCTGGCGGGCTATGTTCCATGGCATCACAAAAGAGTCAGACATAAATTAATGACTAAACAACATATATACCAAAAATGTTGTTGCTATGACAATCCAGAAAAAAGAAAACTATGGATTAATGTCTCTCATCGAAGATAAAAAGCTAAGAAGACAGAAAGAACATGAAAGATAAAAAGGGAGACCAGAGAACTATCCTTTAGAACCTATTATATGAGGAGATTAAGAAGAGGGGGGCGGGGAATAAGATAAACAAAGGGAGAGAGAGACTGACAGAAACAAAGTGAATAGTACACAGTTATGGTAGAGAAAAAGAGATACAGACAGGGAGGGAGAGAGACCAAAAATCATAGAATGAAACACTGCAAATAGATCAATAAGCAGGAGACATGCAAAAAGAGACAGGAATCACAGCCAAAAACCTAGATGAACCAATTAAACTGAAACTTGAAAGACTCTTCAAATGCATAGAGATGGTTGTAATTTTGTTTGTGCCACAGACAACTCTAAAGCCTTCTTGCATTTTTGTAACCATGAGAAGTTTAGATCTCTGGTGTAAAGAAAAGTGTACAAGACTGGAAGAAAAAAGTCTCTGCAACAAGCCACCAATGTACATTTCAGGAGCTCCGCTCATCTCCTGGTATTTAAAGCTACAAAATAAAGACAAACTAGATGGTCAGTGTTTCCTTTCAACTCCAAGATCTCATCAAGATATGGAAAACTTAATAAGTAACAAGGATATATTGTAAAGCATAGGGGGAAAGCCATTATTTTTAATAACTCCAAATGGAATATAACATATAAAAATATTGAATTGCTATGTTGTGCACCTGAAACTAATATAATATTGTAAATCAACTATATTTCACTTTGTAAAAGATATGGGAAACTCGGCATTTGTCAAGTGAGTTACAGATTTTTTCTAAATTAAGGGTTTATCCTCTGAATAAGGTTGTGAGTCAGGAACTCCATATTCCAAAACTATACTTTTCCATGGAAAAGTGAAAAGATGCCAAGATGTACTTAAGTCAGTGCTCAACTTTAGGGGAAATAGTTTATGGGAGAGAATGATCCATATTATTCAAAACTGATGTGAAAAGATCTTAATTTTAAAACTTTCCCTATAAAAGGTGTTGATCACATCACTTAAATTTGTTTTAATCACATGAACTAAAAAAGTTGTTTAAAACGTTATTCATATTTTTTCACGCACATATGGACACCTTATCTTTGACAAAGGAGGCAAGAATATACAATGGATTAAAGACAATCTCTTTAACAAGTGGTGCTGGGAAAACTGGTCAACCACTTGTAAAAGAATGAAACTAGACCACTTTCTAACACCATACACAAAAATAAACTCAAAATGGATTAAAGATCTAAATATAAGACCAGAAACTATAAAACTCCTAGAGAACATAGGCAAAACACTCTCTGACATACATCACAGCAGGATCCTCTATGACCCACCTCCCAGAATATTGGAAATAAAAGCAAAAATAAACAAATGGGACCTAATTAATCTTAAAAGCTTCTGCACATCAAAGGAAACTATTAGCAAGGTGAAAAGACAGCCTTCAGAATGGGAGAAAATAATAGCAAATGAAGCAACTGACAAAGAACTAATCTCAAAAATATACAAGCAACTCCTACAGCTCAACTCCAGAAAAATAAATGACCCAATCAAAAAATGGGCCAAAGAACTAAATAGACATTTCTCCAAAGAAGACATAGAGATGGCTAATAAACACATGAAAAGATGCTCAACATCACTCATTATCAGAGAAATGCAAATCAAAACCACAATGAGGTACCATTTCACACCAGTCAGAATGGCTGCAATCCAAAAGTCTACAAATAATAAATGCTGGAGAGGGTGTGGAGAAAAGGGAACCCTCTTACACTGTTGGTGGGAATGCAAACTAGTACAGCCACTATGGAGAACAGTGTGGAGATTCCTTAAAAAACTGGAAATAGAACTGCCTTATGATCCAGCAATCCCACTGCTGGGCATACACACTGAGGAAACCAGAAGGGAAAGAGACACGTGTACCCCAATGTTCATCGCAGCACTGTTTATAATAGCCAGGACATGGAAGCAACCTAGATGTCCATCAGCAGATGAATGGATAAGCTATGGTACATATACACAATGGAGTATTACTCAGCCATTAAAAAGAATACATTTGAATCAGTTCTAATGAGGTGGATGAAACTGGAACCTATTATACAGAGTGAAGTAAGCCAGAAAGAAAAACACCAATACAGTATACTAACACATATATATGGAATTTAGAAAGATGGTAACAATAACCCTGTGTACGAGACAGCAAAAGAGACACTGATATATAGAACAGTATTATGGACTCTGTGGGGAGAGGGAGAGGGTGGGAAGATTTGGGAGAATGGCATTGAAACATGTAAAATATCATGTATGAAACGAGTTGCCAGTCCAGGTTCGATGCACGATACTGGATGCTTGGGGCTAGTGCACTGGGACGACCCAGAGGGATGGTATGGGGAGGGAGGAGGGAGGAGGGTTCAGGATGGGGAACACATGTATACCTGTGGCGGATTCATTTTGGTATTTGGCAAAACTAATACAATTATGTAAAGTTTAAAAATAAAATAAAAATTAAAAAAAAAACGTTATTCATATTTTTTCAAATCAAATTTTCTCCTGCAGCTAAGGTATTCTGGTTTAATTTTCCCTTTTATTTCCACTTTTGTTTTTTTCTATTCTTATTAATCTTACTCCAGTATTCTTGCCTAGAGAACCCCAGGGACAGAGGAGCCTGGTGGGCTGCCGTCTATGGGGTCACACAGAGTCGGACACGACTGAAGCGACTTAGCATAGCATTAGCAATCCTACTAAACAATGCAAGTAAGACTTGAATATCAAAGACACTCAAAATAAGGTTGCTAAACAAAGCAGTGAATCTGCCTCCTATGAACACACGCACATGGATATACATGAGCTGTTGCAACCTAAATATATAAAATCTAGCACAGGAGTGACCCAACTGGAAGCATGCCCATCCTAAGAATAAAGGCTAAAATCCCACACCCTAGGCTTTGGAGAGTTTCTCTTCCAAGGCAGCACTGCTAATTAGTGCTAAAAATACTCAAGGCTCTGAGGCTCTTTCAGAGAGTCCACAAGGGTCTTTCAGAGAGTCCACATATTTGTCTAAGGTCAGATTTTTCTTATTTACTTCAATCAAGACAACATACTGCAACAGATTGGATGAGAAAGCAGATATGAGAATTCAATTGGTTTTTAGTAAGTCAAACACTAGCGAGATGGGTAAAAATGAAAAACAGTACCACTCTTCACTAAACTTTTTAGTTCTGAAAAATTATTTTTCATAAAAATATGATATGTTAAGAAGTGATGGGCTTATTGTTACTTCTAAATGAATCAATAGGTAAACATTTTGTGGGTTTCTGTGTTATTATGTAA
Source organism: Bos taurus (assembly GCF_002263795.3). NCBI lineage: Eukaryota > Metazoa > Chordata > Mammalia > Artiodactyla > Bovidae > Bos > Bos taurus. Next base: position 118,241,620 of record NC_037357.1, read on the forward strand.
TATGATAAATATTAACCGACAGAAACAAAAGCTCTTTGGCATCCTCCATGACTTTTCAAGACTAGAAAGTGGTCCTACAAGCGAAAGGTTTAAGAACTGCTGCTACCAATAAATAATTTTTGCAATCCTGATACTACCTCTTTCTCTTTCCTTGCTTTGCCACTAACAGGGATTCAACTATTCCTTGTTCCCATTTCCTCAGCTCCAATTATCTTCTCAATCCATTAGAATCCAAATTCTGCTTCCTATCATGCCACTAAAACTATTCTTACTAAGGTCACCAGTGACTCCCTTTTGGAAGAATTTTTGTCATATTCTTTTATGATTGCAAAAGTAATGCATGGTCATTGCAGGACATTTAGAAAATGTAAATGAGCAAAAACAAACCCAAAAGAGCACTAAAAAAAAGAAAAATCACCCCTGATCAGAGTGGGAGAAGGGCACCAGGAACCAAGAAACTCAGGCAGCTTCTGGAAGCTGGGAAAGATCAGGAGACTGAGGAAGAAGTTAAATAACATAATAAAGACCACATGATGAGAAAGTTACATATGAAAGTGTAACCAGGGGCCTCTGATGCTAAAGTACATGTTTGTTTTGTTTTTCTGATTTGCTGCCACTATATGGTTAAGAATTGTCCAGTTTTTCTACCGGGTCAGCTATAAACTATCTCTTCAGAGAGATATGAAGAATGGGAATGACTCTTCCCAGCCCCTCACCCCACTGCTGCTTTAAAGATGGAAGGAGGGCAACAGTGAAGGAATTGCAGGTATAGCCTCCAGAAGCTGAAACTGACCCTAGCTGTCAGCCAGCAAGGAAATAGGACTTGAATTGAGAAAACGACCTGAATGAGGTTAAAAGTAGACTTTTCCCTTTAAAAAAAAACACACACACACTACACACACACACACACCCCTAATACTACCACTAAGAGATAACCACCGTTAGAAATCTGTCCCTTCAGAGTTCTCAAGGCACTGTGTTATAGAAATGGTATTAGAGAATGTATTGTTTGGGGATATATTTTACATATTGTTTTGAGACCAGCTTTTTAACTGATGCGGTCACTGGTTACCTCCCAAATGATGAATCCTAAGGTTTCCTATCAATCTTTAGTCTCCTTGGCCTCCCTGTACATTTGGTATTGCCAACCATTTGGTCCTTTTGGGTTCTTGTCCACCACTTCCTGTGCAGCATTCTCTCTTGGTTCCCACCTGACCTCTCTGTCCACTCCTTCTCTTTTGCTGTCACTCCCTCTATATGAGTCTGTTACCTCTAAAGCTTTGTGTGCGTGCTCAGTTGCTTAGTCGTGTCTGACTCTTTGCGACCCTATGGACTGTAGCTGGCCAGGCTCCTCTATCCAAATCTCTATTTCTAAGCCCTATTTTCTCCTTGGCTCCAGATTCAAATTTCCAACATTCCACTGGTCAACTCCAACTCAACATTTCACAGACTCTTCAAACCCAACATATAAAAACTAATTTTTTCACATCCACTCCCTACCTACTTCTTATTCTAGCATTTCTTATCTTATCTCAGTTGGCAACTCCACTTTGTCTAAAACAGAAACCTGAAACTCAAGGTCCCCTCCAAGCTTTCCTTCAACCTCACTAAACAATGCGTTTGCAACTACAGTAGGAAGTAGTGTCTCCCAATGTCTCTAAAGACCGGGACTTCATCACTCAGGCCACTACTACTGCTCTCATGGTACTCATCATCTAACCATTCCCCTCTCTCCAGTGCCCTCTTCCTCAAACCCAACCTGAATACAGAGTTCAGTTTTTGAAATACAAACCCGATCATACCACTCAATCCTTCTGTGGATCCCCATTGCTTAGACTTCCCCTTCACTGTCTGGTTTCAACTCATTTCTCCAAGATCTTCTCTTTCGGGTCTTACACATGTACATATTCTGTGCTCCAACCGTACGAAGCCACTCATCGTGCCCCCAGTGCTCCATGCCCTTTCATATGCTTTGTGTTTGAGAATACTGTTCCCCTTCTCCATTCAAAATATTCTCATCTCTAAAGACTGATCTCAAATGCCACCTCTCTTGTTAAGTCTTTCACAAATCCTCCCAAAATAGTGGCTCCCTCATCTATCCTCAGAGGACTTGGCACTTCTGTCATAGCTCTTATTACACCATATTGGAGTGACCCACTACATGTCTCTGGTCATGTCCAAGGGTGAAATCTTGTCTTAACCATCCTGTATCTCTACCCTTACCTACTTTGGGATGGATTGTTGGATGGATTACTAAATATATCTTAAGCAAAATTTACTTTATAGTCTTCCTACTTGGTATACCATGCTAGGAAGAAGCTATAAATCAAGCAGATATACTGACAAGTGTCAGCATTCACTCACTTCTGCTCACGGAAGTAACATCTGTGGTGCAAAGAAAGCCAACCCTCCAGCAAACTAGCAAAGTTAAATACACCATAAGCAACCCTAAGAGAGGTATAGAAATACAAGTAGACTAATACTATAGACAACAGGTTAAATGAGCTCTTGCTAAAGCTCCTTCTGAAATTTATTTTCCATCTTAGATGTTGAACCCTGATCCTTCAGTCTATTAAATACAATGGAAATTGAGTAACGCAGGCAGAAATACAAATAGCACTATTCGATGGGGAAAACTTCAGCTTTTTGTGATCTTACACAAGTTACTAAGACTTTCTGAACTTGCTTTCTCAACTATTAGATGAAGAAAGATCTAACTTTGTAAGATTTTTTTAGAGATAATATTAATAAAGAATGGAATACAGTCCTCATCAATAAGGCAATTCCTCAGTAATTTAAGAAAATAGGTCATTTGAAAATGTCTGAGTATTTGCAATCTGCCTGCAAATTTCAGACTCCTCTATCAAAGAATAAACTCAATATGGAATTGAATCTAAGAGGAAAAAATCACCATGTTCATGACCGGAATGTCATCTTAAGACTAAAACTTGACTACCAAGACTATCAGTTGGAGAAGGAAATGGCAACCCACTCCAGTAATCTTGCCTGGAAAACCCCATGGACAGAAGAGCCTGGCAGGCTACAGTCCATGGGGTCACAAGAGTCAGATACGACTTAGCAACTAAACCATCCACCACTACAAAGTGAATATATGCCTAAAGATAATGTGTGAAAAGGATACTTGCCATATACTAGCTAGTTGTTCAGTGGGAGGGTGGGAGTCAAGGAAGACATGGGGTTATTTTTTCATCAACTTCCATTTTATACTTATTTATAATGGCCATTATTTTTACTAATACTATGAAACTATGAAAATAAAATACTAAAAGTTTCATATAGAAAAAAAGACTATCAAGACTTGATTAAGCTTGACTAGGCTTAATCCTTCGCTAATTAATAAATCTCATCCCTCACACACACATAAACACAAAACTCATAGCACATCCAACTCTTAAACCAAGAATGGGCTTCCCAGGTGGCTCTAGTGGTAAAGAACCCACCTGCAATGCAGAAGACATAAGAGACATGGGTTCAATCCCTGGGTTGGGAAGATCCCCTGGAGGAGAAAATGGCAACCCACTCCAGTATTCTTGCCTGGAGAATCCCATGGACAGAGGAGCCTGGAGGGCTATAGTCCATGGGGTCACAAAGAGTCAGACACAGTTGAAGCAACTTAAGCATGCAAACCAAGAATATATTACCCAACGATGAGAAAAATCCAAATGTTATTCTTGATCATTTACAAAGCTTACACAGACCTGTCTGTTTAATGAGTATTGCTTGCAGCTGTGCCCTGAGAAATGAGCCCCCAACCTTTGGGTTATTTCAGAATTTCTGGAATCCTCTGAAATCTATTTCAGGTTTACTTCCAGACCAGAAAATTATACAGAGCCTATCTAAAGATTTCAACTGGCTGTGTAGCAGTGTTCTCAGTTAGCTAATTTCTGTCACCATACATGTTTGTCCATGGGTAATGAAGAGGTTAACACAACAAAAGTGGAGAGTGTACACCTGTGGTGAGAACTTGTACAAAGGCTGACCTTTGTGCCTCCCACCTGTCGCTGCCCATTCTGGCCACACACCAGTTTTCTTCATGCATCATGAAAAAGTGCTCTGGGGCCTCAGCAAAGGTAGCCAGCTGTCCTGAAAAGCTCAAATTTCCCAAATGCAAGGAGGTAGGAAACTGCAGTGTGAGTTGTTAATAAGTATGAACTAACACAAATTATTTCAGTATATAAGTTTAAAGACTCCTCAGAAAAAAAAAAAATCCCAAAGATGGGACTTTAGAAGAAGGACTGTATTAAATTTGTCTATCCAAACTCTTGTTTTTCTCACAACAGCAATAGGATTTTCACACACACACACACACACACACACACACACACACACACACCTCTTTTAGAATGAACAGTTACGTTAAAAGAAAGCATTGATAAAGACAAGTTCAGGGTCAATAAATACCTTATTAACTTTAGACAAAACTCAAGCTGACTAGGGGCAGGGTTAGGAGGACAAAAACATGAAAGTGTTTTCCTGAAATAGCCTCTCTAAAGATCACCTAGAGAGGAAAAAACACGTTTCCGTTTTTCCACTTCTGGATGCAAGCTCTAATGGAACATATTTGTGCATTTTATACACATAAAAGTATTTAATAGCAGCAAATCCACACACCTGCTGATTCTCCTCCCCATGTGAAAGGAGGAATGCAAAGGTCAAGCAGATGATTTCCCCTTCTGCAGTGGAACCAGATAGAGTGCAGTTCAAACTCCAGGCTGCCATTTACCGGCCATGTGACTCTAGGAAGTTATTTAACCTCCCTGTGCCTCAGTTTTCTCGTGAAAATGGAGCTGATAAAACAAATGACCTCATGGCTGTGCTATGAAGACCATACGAATCAATACAGAAAATGCACTGAGCGTGGTACATAGAAAGCTATTGTTATCATTATTACCATCCAATTATCTAAGCTTTAAAGACTGTGGTACATCGTGAAGTAATTAGCATGTAACTCTAATTTATCTGACCAGGATTACAGTTTACATTCATTTCACCCAGCTCTCCTTTGACAGAAGTAAAAAAAAAAAAAAAAAAAAAGTGACGTTTTTAAAGTTATCAAAAAAAAAAAAAACCCTAACAATGGGGTACAACCTTTAAAAATTATGAATCACTATACTGTACACCTGTAACTTTTATAATATTGTATATCAACTATACTCTGACACAAATAAACAAAGTACAGCTAAGGAGGGCTTCCCCAGTGGCTCAATGGTAAAGAATCTGCTTGCAACACAGATGTGAGTTCAATCCCTGGGTTGGGAAGATCCCCTGGAGGAAGAAACGACAACCCACTCCAATATTCTTGCCTGGAAAATTCCATGGGCAGAGGAGCCTGGCAAGCTTCAGTTCGTGAATTTGCAAAGAGTCAGACATGACTGAAGCAGCTGAGCACACATGCACAGCTAAGGGAAAAAAATAGCAAAAAAATTCCTAGTTCCAAGCCCTCAACCCAGGTCACATTTATATCTTAAAGCTTTCCGAGTAAAAACTACCCACACATATATAGAAATGAAAGACGGCTGTAAACTCTTTACTGCTTCTCTCATGGTGAGAGATTTTCTATGTCCCCTCCCCTTAAATCTGGGAAAGCCAACAGAATAGAATAGAAGTTATGCTAATTTCCTGACCCAGGCATTAGAAGCCTGGTAGCTTCCACTTCCTGTCTCTTGGAATGCTCCCTCTGGAGACACTATCTTTGGGAATCCATCTACTACGCTGTGAGAAGCCCCAACCACACAGACCACGTGTAGGCTCTTCAGATGACAGCTCTAGCTCAGCCTCTCTCTGACAGTCAACATCAAATGCCAGCCATCCTTGTTCACATGCCCAAAATGTGAGTGAAGGAGCCATATCAGAAGTGGATTGTCACATTCTAGCCACCCAAGCTGGTGCCACACAGATCAGAGACGAATCACCCAGCCAAGCCCTTCCTGAGCTGTTTGTTGATCCACAAAATTGTGAGCAAAATAAAAAGATTTTTTAGACCACCCAGTTTGGAGGTGATTTGTCACTCCACAATAGATAGTGAGTGAGCCTAACTATAATCATACTTTCTCTGGCACTGAATTGGATAAATGGAGTCAAAATTTAAGCTCTGCCTGGAGTTCTTTTCCTCTTTCTCACAGAGCACATTTGATCACAGATATGTGTTCTACGTAAGAAACTATTATAAGATACAAAGTAAAAAGCAAAGTTGCTATTACAAAATTATTATCAGTGCTTCACATACTGTTCTGGACAAAACTATTTTAAGGGCTGATGGAAGAAAGTTCCAAGATGCTGGTAGTATGAGTGTGCAAGGACCCTGCTATGATGCCAGCAGAGCCAGCAAGCAGTTATGCTGCTAAAGTTGTAAAGAGCATGAGACCTCCTAAAGGGAACAAGGAAGAAAGAAAGATGGTAGCTGTTAGGGTAATATGTCACCAGTGGGTCAATCAAGATGACAGCATCCTCTCATGACCATGGATGTATTGTCAAGAAAGTGTGCGTGTGTCTCAAATACACACACACACACACACACACACACAGAATATGTATTAAACACTAAAAGTCACATTGTATGGTCCAAGTTGACTGGCTGAAAATGAAACCAATGAAGGCAATTTTAGAGGTATGCCTTTATTCATGCTACAAAAGTATGTATTATTGTATTGTATTTTAAGTTTATGCCGCAATAGAGCTGCATCACAAACAAACCAAAATTTTAGTGGCTTACAACAATAAAAATGTCCTTTTCTTATTCATGGCTCTGGAAGTAAGCTGGGCTGTTTCTGCAGCTGCAGACTGACTTCAGGCTACAGATGTAGGCCAGGTTGGTTCCACACTTCTCCTCATTCTGTTTGGACCAGTGACTACTAGAGATAGGTTGCTCTAATGGTAAAAGTGCAGGGTTCAGCTCAGTTTAGTCACTCCTTTCCCAATTTGAAACCAGTCCATTGTTCCATGTCTGGTTCTAACTGTTGCTTCTAGACCTGCATACAGATTTCTCAGGAGGCAGGTAAGTTGGTCTGGTGTTCCCATCTCTAAGAATTTTCCATAGTTTGTTGTGATCCACACAGTCAAAGGCTCCAGCGTAGTCAATGAAGCAGATGTTTTTCTGGAATTCTCTTGTTTTTTCTATGATCCAGCGGATGTTGGCAATTTGATCTCTGGTTCCTCTGCCTTTTCTAAATCCAGCTTGAACATCTGGAAGTTCTCAGTTCACATACTGTTGAAGCCTAGCTTGGAGAAAAGTGCAGAAGAGCAAACCAAATCAGCGAGGACATTTGAAAGACATCAAAGCATCTCATTCATTAACATTCCATTAGCCAAAGACAGTTCATGGTCAAACCAATATCAATAAAGTAGAAGAGAAACGTACTCCACTTATTCTATTGATAGTCAGAGGACAAAAGCACAGTAACATAATTCTATGTCAGCAAGAGGGAAAACTGGTGACAGTTATCAATTTTTGCTTCACTAAAAGTTTCACAAAATTTTTCAATTGCACCTTAAGGTGCCCTGGAACCACTAATGGCCATAAAATCTCTAGATTGTTAAATACGTTATTGGTTTTAAATGCTGATTATAGTATACTAGAAAAGAAAACGACATCACTGTGTATCACCTGTTCTTAAGTCTTCCACACAAAATCTGGTGATGACAATAACACCAGGCGTGTTGGCAAGTACCAAGCAGTAACATGAGTTGTTCCAAGATAATGAGAAATGATGTTCTTTATGAAGTTGGGTCCATAGCAATAAAAGAAAAATCAAATGACAAGAAAATACTTTTCAGCATAAAAAGGCCCCAGTGAGCTTGTCAGGATTCCCCAGACTCTGTCACCTGCATTTCCATCCAGTACATGAGAATACACTTGATGGTCACACTTGCTGCTTGAGACAGTGGCTGATCGAAGAAAGCCAGGTTTTCCCTTTTCTCTACATCTCCTCTCCTCCACTGGAAGCCCACCAAGCCTTACTCTCTGATACGCCCATCGTGTCTTAGACTATCCTTGGAAGGCAGCTCCAGTGTTGCCTGTTCTGCAAGTAATAAACACTGTACAACTCACCAAAGGCTGAAGCCAGAAATGGCCTGGGGAGAGCCTGCAGATGAGAGAACAGAGGTGCAGACAGGCAAGTCATCCACCCAAGGTCCCACAGTGAGTTCTTGGCCTCCTGAGTCCCCAGCTCATGAAGCTTTTCACGCATCATCTTAGTCTCATCATGCCAGGCAACTAAGACTACTAGAGAACAGATATTGAATGCTTAGTGACTCACACACTGCTCTAAGTGCTTTAAGTCTGCTAATCCATCCTACAAATGAAGAGTGGAGGCACAGATGCCCAGAGGTACACAGTTGATAGATGGTGGAGCCAGAACCCAACCCTGGTGGTCTAACACCAAGCCCTCTGCTTCACCACCACACCACAGTGCTTCCGCAGAACACCGGCAACACCTCCTTGTGCCAGGCATCATCCTAGACACCAAGGATACAGTGGAGAACAAGATACAGACTGCATCTGCCAAGAGATTTCATTCTTATGGAAGAGATGCAACATAAACAGATAAACAATAGACAATCTTTATTCAACAAATACTTCTCAAGTGTTCTATTAGTCTCCTAGGGCTGCCATAAGAAAGCACAAATGGAGTGGCTTAAAATGGCAGGAGTTCACCCTCCCACAGTTCTAAAGGCTGTAAGTATGAAATCAGGGTATCAGCAGGGCCACGTTCCTTCAGAGGCCCTGGGTAAGATTCTTCCTTTCCTCTTCCTGGTTTCTGCTGGTGGCTGCAGCCAAGAAACCTGTATACGGGTCAAGAAGCAACAATTAAAACCGGACATGAAACAATGGACTGGTTCCAAATTGGGAAAGGAGTACGTCAAGGCTAGTATACTGTCACCCTGCTTGTTTAACTTATATGCAGAGAAAATCATGTGAAATGCCAGTCTGGATGAAGCACAAGCTGGAATCAAGATAGCTGGGAGAAATAACAATAACCTCAGATATACAGATGATGCCACTCTAATGACAGAAAGTGAAGAGGAACTAAAGCGCCTCCTGATGAGGGTGAAAGAAGAGTGAAAAAGCTGATCTAAAAGTCAACATACAAAAAACTAAGATCATGGCATCTGGTCCCATCACTTCATGGCAAGTAGATGGGGAAACAGTGGAAATAGTGGCAGATTTGATTTTCTTGAGCTCCAAAATCACTGTGGACTGCAGCCATGAAATTCAAAGATGCTTGCTACTTGGAAGGAAAGCTATGACAAACATATATTCACAACTACAGCACGTCAAAAAGCAAAGACATCGCTTTGCTGATAAAAGGTCCCTATAGCCAAAGCTATGGTTTTTCTGGATGTGAGAGTTGGTCCATAAAGAAGGCTGAGGACCAAAGAATTGATGCTTTTGAACTGTGGTGCTGGAGAAGACTCTTGAGAGTCCCTTGGACTGCAAGGAGATCAAACTAGTCAATCCTAAAGGAAATCAACTCTGAATGTTTATTGGAAGGACTGGTGCTGAAGCTGAAGCTCCAATACTTTGACCACCTGATGTGAAGTGCTGACTCACTGGAAAATACCCTGATGCTGGGAAAGAAGGCAAGAGGAGAAGGCGTCAGCAGAGGATGAGATGGTTGGATAACATTACCAACTCAATGGACATGAGTTTGAGCAAACTCCAGGAGATAGTGGAGGACAGGGAAACCTGGCATGTGCAATCCAAGGGGTGGAAAAGAGTCGGACACAACTTAGAGACTGAACAACAACAAACAGCCACTTCCATTGTCACATGGCATTTTCCTCCTTTTATAAGGACACCAGTCATACTGGATTAGGGCTCACCCTATGACCTCATTTTACGGGCTTCCCTGGTGGCTCAGACAGTAAAGCGTCTGCCTGCAATGCAGGAGACCCAGGTTCGATTCCTGAGTCGGGAAGACCCCCTGGAGAAGGAAATGGCAACCCACTCCAGCACTCTTGCCTGGAAAATCCCATAGACAGAGGAGCCTGATAGGCTACAGTCCATGGGGTCGCAAAGAGTCGGACATGACTGAGCAACTTCACTTTATGACCTCATTTTATCTTGATGACATCTGCAAAGACCTTGTTGGTAAGGTCATATTCACAGCTACAGAGTGTAAGGACTTCAACAGATCTTACTGAGGGACACAAGTCAACCCATAACAAGTATCTACCATATGCCAGGCACTGTTCTAGGCACTGTAGATACTGCAGTAAATAAAATTTTAAAACTCTTTTCCTTGTGTTGTTTAAAAAGGTGCAGGTTTCAGTTGGGGGTGCTGAAAAAATTCTGTAGAGGGGTAGTGGTGATGGATTGTACAACAATGTGACTGTACTTAATGCTTCTGAACTGTATACTCAAAATGTATTAAAATAGTACAATTTATGTTATGTATATTTTACCACAGTAGGAAATACATTTGGTATAATAGAAAAAAAAAAGATCATTTTGAGTGCCAAGCAGGACATGAAAAGTTAAGGAGAAGAAAGGAAGCAGGCAAAGAAGTAGAAACCACCTCGGCTGCTGAACTCTGTGTATTAATAGTCTCTTCCTTCTCTTTCCTCCTTCTTCATTATAATAGTTAGATATAATTTTACAAAGGCCTTTCTGCCTACCCACATCCAGATGTTCCAATGAAAATTTTAAGATGCCGAAGTGCCAAAGTGTCCACACATTAGGAAGCAGTTACCTAACTTCTGCCTACAGCTGATCAGCATGAAAACGGTTTTGAATTCCTAAGACTCCAGAGAAAAAAAGTCCACAGCTGCCTTAGGAACCCACTCCAGAGTCTACCAGCCTCTGCTGTGAGGAAACATGTTCAGTGTATCTTAACTAAATCCCTGTGATTACACTTTAAGTCCGCATCCTCTCATTCTAGTCGCCTTGAGTTGAAAGACAGCTGGTTTCCATCGTTGCAAAATAAGGCTATGCTTTGAGATTTATCTTACGTCCTCTTCTTCAGGCCAAACAATCTCAATTAATTTCAGCTTTTCTTCTATAAAATCTCTCTCCAAATGCTCCACATTCCCATTTAAATTGTTCATAACTGGATACAGTCCTCTCTGAAGAACAGGAAGAACAAAAATATATAACATCGGGGTAAGGGAAACATAATTATAAAGAATTATGGAGAGCTGGCAAGAATGTCAAATTTTTACAGTTTCATCAACACCATTAACAGTCATTTTTTGAAGCTACCACCTTTTTAAGTTATTTAACAAATACACGGTAGTTATGAATCTCAGATGATCATAGATAATTGCATTGCACAATTCACCAAATACTGTTTGTCTTTCAGAACCAAAATATGGGGAAAACAGAGCAAATGGTAAATGCCATGAACTTCACCTCTGTAACAATGGTTAAATATTCCATTTCAGGGGCAAATGAAGAAAACACTCACCTATATAACAATGATCAAATTACAAAGAGCAATAGCAATTAGCCCTGAGTTGCTAAATTCGAATAGATTCATATGACAGAGAATGTGTAATGTCACACCAGTGAGTCTTTGTAAGGCACACAATTACAACTGAAATTGAAATTTAGTGCTATTGCTAGCTTATTTTTTAAATCCTCAGGCTCCATATTAACTGATTTTTCTGAATTTTTCAGTTTTTCTCTTACATTCTTTTCCCACACTAGACTATGTATATGTTAATAGAGCAGCCATTCCCAAACTGTTTGGTTTCAAGACCACTGACACTCTTAAAAATTACTGAGAATTCCAAAGAGCTTTTGTTTATATGGGTTATATCTATTGATATTTACCATATTAGAAATGAAAACTGAGAATTTTTAAACTATTCAGCAATTCATTTAATGGGAATTCCCTGGGGGTCTAGTAATTAGGATTTGGTGCTTACACTGCAGTGGCCAGGGTTCAACCTCTGCTTAGGGAACTAAGATCCAGCAAGCCATACAGTATGGCCAAAAAAAAAAAGCCCCCCAAAACAACAGACCTGTTACATGTAAACATAAATGACATTTTGTGAGAAAATAGCTATATTTTCAAAAAAAAAAAAAAACAGTGAGAAAAGTGGCATTGTTTTATATTTTTCCAAGTTTCTCAAACATCTCATTTTAATAGGAGACAACTGTTTCATATATCTGCTTCTGCATTTGGTTTGTTGCAACATCATGCATCATCATATAGCCCCTGGAGACCTCCACTCCACACTCAAGATAAAATGAGAATTTAAAAAGCAAGTAGTTTCTTAATAGTATTATGAAAATAGCTTTTATCTTGTATATCCCCTGAAGAGGTCTTGTGAACCCTCTGGGTCCCTGGACCACACTTTGAGAACCACTGTTAGTAGAGGTTGTAGAGACTGAAATTATTTCTGCTGCTACTGCTGCTAAGTCGCGTCAGTCGTGTCCAACTCTATGCAACCCCATAGACGGCAGCCCACCAGGCTCCCCCGTCCCTGGGACTCTCCAGGCAAGAACACTGGAGTGGGTTGCCATTTCCTTCTCCAATGCAGGAAAGTGAGAAGTGAAAGTGAAGTCGCTTAGTCGTGTCCGACTCTTTGCAACCCCATGGACTGCAGCCCACCAGGCTCCTCCGTCCATGGGATTTTCCAGGCAAGAGTACTGGAGTGGGGTGCCATTGCCTTCTCCGGAAATTATTTCTAGGAAACTGAAATTACTAAGCACAATGCCTATAGACTCTGGGCATTATGGAGATCATATGGAAAGTAAACTATTTATTTCTTCATGAAATATCCTCTGCTTTAAACCATACTAATCATATCAAATTCAGAGGCAATACAGCTTAAATGAGATGGCTTCTGATCACCAAGTGTTGTGTGTGTGTTGAGTCATTAAGTCATATCTGACTCTTTGTGGACCCTATGAACCACAGTCTGCCAGGCTCCTCTGTCCATGGGATTTCCCAGGCAAGAATACTGGAGTGGGTTGCCATTTCCTTCGCCAGGGATCTTCCCAACCCAGGGATTGAACCCACATTTCCTGCATTGGCGGGTGAATTCTTTACCACGAGCCACCAGGGAAGCCCCACCAAGTGTTCTTGTTGTTGTTCAGTCACTCAGTCATGCCCGACTCTTTGCAGCCCCATGGACTGCAGCACACCAGGCTTCCCTGTTCTAAACCATCTCCTGGAGTTTGCTCAAACTCATGTCCATTGAGTTGGTGATGCCATCCAACCATCTCATCCTCTGTCATCCCCTTCTCCTCCCGCCTTCAATTTTTCCCAGCATCAGGGTATTTTCCAATGAGTCTGCTCTTCACATCAGGTGGCCAAAGTATTGGAGCTTCAGTTTCAGCATCAGCATCATTCCTTCCAACAGTTTGAAAGCATCAATTCTTTGCCACTCAGCCTTGTTTACAGTTCAACTCTCACATCCGTACATGACTACTAGAAAAACCATAGCTTTGATTCGACGGACCTTTGCTGGCAAAGTAATGTCTGCTTTTTAATACACTATCTAGGTTTGTCATAGGTTTCTTTCCAAGGAGCAAGCATCTTTGAATTTCATGGCTGCATTCACCATCCACAGTGATTTTGGAGCCCAAGAAAATAAAGTCTGTCACTGTTTCTATTGTTTCCCCATCTATTTGCCATAAAGTGATGGGACCGGATGCCACGATCTTCGTTTTGTGAATGTTGAGTTTTTTGGTTTTTTATATTTATTTATTTATTTGGCTGTACTGGGTCTTAGTTGAGGCATGTGGGCTCTAGTTCCCTGACCAGGGATCATACTCGGGCCCCCTGCATTGGGACCATGGGGTCTTAGCCACTGGACCACCAGTGAAGTCCTTGAATGTTGAGTTTTAAGCCAGCTTTTCCAGTGTCCTCTTTGACCTTCATCAAGAGGCTCTTTAGTTCCTCTTCACTTTCTGCCATAAGGGTGGTGTCATCTGCATATCTGAGGTTATTGATATTTCTCCTGGCAATCTTTATTCCAGCTTGTGCTTCCTCAAGCATTATTTTCGTTTCACCTTGACAGCTTACACTGGATTAAAGAGAAAGCATTCTGTCTCTTAGGGCATACAACCTGACTCACAGGCTTCCTTCAGCCTATTCTTGTTGTTTTTCTTTCTTTGTTTCTAGAAGCCCAAACACAAATGGCTACAAGGTACCAAACATGGCAAGGAAGGCTTCATTTGAAACAGACCATTTAAGCAGATTTTATTCAGCCTCAGGGAAATTTATATAACTTTTCTGAACCTGAAACCAAAATCCTGTCTGCTCAGAGAAGGGTACAGATGTTGTGTAAAATATCTACCTATATCAGAGTATAGAACAAACCATACTATCCTCCTGTAACCCTAAAATAACAATTAGAGGTTCAATGTTTACTTGAGTATTTGTTTGAGTAAACTGGAAAATATGTATGTGAGCTCTTCTCTTTTACTCCTTCATACTCCTTCATCTATTAGGAGAAATGTGTATACTGGAAGTGGGCAGTCTATTAATTCCTGGAAAGATAAGAAAAGGGAAAAAACATCATTAATCCCACTTTTACTCATTTAAAAAAGGTAGTTATTTGGCTCTTGGGAAATATTTTATTTATTCATTTCTGACTGTATAACAAAATAAATTCAAACAAAAAAATAGCTTTATTGGCCCAATCTAAGTACTAACCCTTATGGCAGAAAGTGAAGAGGAACTAAAAAGCCTCTTGATGAAAGTGAAAGAGGAGAATGAAAGAGTTGGCTTAAAGTTCAACATTCAGAAAACTAAGATCATGGCATCTGGTCCCATCACCACTTCATGGGAATTAGCTGGGGAAACAGTGTAAACAGTGTTAGACTTTATTTTTTGGGCTCCAAAATCACAGCAGATGGTGACTGCAGCCATGAAATTAAAAGATGCTTACGCCTTGGAAGGAAAGTTATGACCAACCTAGACAGCATATACAAAAGCAGAGACATTACTTTGTCAACAAAGGTCCGTCTAGTCAAGGCTATGGTTTTTCCTGCGGTCATGTATGGATGTGAGAGTTGGACTGTGAAGAAAGCTGAGCACTGAAGAATTGATGCTTTTGAACTGTGGTGTTGGAGAAGACTCTTGAGAGTCCCTTGGACTGCAAGGAGATCCAACCAGTCCATCCTAAAGGAGATCAGTTCTGGGCGTTCATTGGAAGGACTGATGCTGAAGCTGAAACTGCAGTATTTTGGCCACCTCATGCGAAGAGTTGACTTATTGGAAAAGACTCTGATGCTGGGAGGGATTGGGGGCAGGAGGAGAAGGGGACGACAGAGGATGAGATGGCTGGATGGCATCACTGACTCGATGGACATGAGTTTGGGTAGACTCCAGGAGTTGGTGATGGACAGGGAGGCCTGGCGTGCTGCGATTCATGGGGTCACAAAGAGTCGATACTACTGAGTGACTGAACTGAAATGAAGTACTAAATCTCTGTGAACAAAGTCATATTCTTATTGGGGGATGGCAAAACAATTTCCACAAAATTAAATTGGAATATACGCCTATACTTGTATCTTTCATCCTTTGTAACTGGAAAGAGGCTCTATCTTATAGTGGAACATGTATTATAACCAAACATGGTTTACAAATACAAAAGCAACAAGGCTTTTCTTAAAAAAAAAAAAGAAAGAAAGAAAAAGAAACCCTGGGGCTTTGCCTTTGGATAAGATATCACTAGGGACATTTTTTAAAAATTCAGTAGAATACTCAAATAGCAAGTGTCAAGGTATTGTATATCCACCCAGTTGGTAAAATAAGTCAGTTAATTTGGCAGGTGAGTATTAAGTAATCATGCTGTCAGAATCGGGTGAGTATCAAACAGAGAAAGACAAAGACTGAACAAAGGAGGAAAAATAAAATAAGTAGCGGATTATAAAATAAGTAAATAAAAATGAGAACTTCTCAATGCTCTATTGTATCCCTCATAAACCAGTTCAACTCCTTCCCTCCTGCTTGGGAGTCAGGAAAGCAATGTGGGTGTGAGGAAACTACCAAGGGACTGCTTGTGAACTGGATGCTGAGTGGGGTTTGCAAAGGTTTCATGGAAGAAATGGCTGGTCCCTTTAAGAATTAAAAGCTGGTCTCTGGCAAGCAAGGAGTTGCAGAATGGCAAAGAGGCCTGGTGCTCCATACATTAGCTTTTTTCCTGAAGGAGAGAGCTGAATTAGAAGCATAGCTGCCAAGAGAAGCCTGACTAGAGACCACTTAAGCAGACTTTATGCAGGCCCAGGGAAATTCACATAACCTGGTCTTTTCTCACTTCTTTACACAGAAAACGCATGTGTAAGTGCACTGAAACCTCCCACACCCTGAAAGGCATCCTTGTTTAGGGAGTCTTATTTATCTGTGAAACTTACAGTGCTTGGCCCAAGGCTGGGCACCTAGTAGGCCCTCAATACATGTTTGTGGAATCAAAAGAAAAGACGTCTCTTAGACCCTACCCACTTTTAGTTATTACCAAACTTTTTTGTTCTGCAAGAAACGGTGATTTGGGGCCCTTTCTGAGGCTGATGCCAAGCTCCTTTTCACAAAGATGGCTGGAGAGCCCAAACAGAATTATAAGGTAAAACTGAAAGGGATAGTTGAGGATAACATGATAAACCTCTTATCTTACAGATAAAGAAACTGAGACCCAAGGAGGTTAATAGATTTGCCTAAGGTGGCCCAACTAGTTAATGGCAGAGCCAAGAATAAACCAGAGGCCCAACTAGTTAATGGCAGAGCCAAGAATAAACCAGACTTCTAACCTTCCCATGTAGCATCAAGTAGAGCTGAGATAATGAACCTGGATCCATGAATAGGTTTTAAGATGTACAAAACCCTGCCCAATAATATATTTGTAAAATTCCATGTACAGTGTACCTGTAGGTAAGAGGATCCAAATTTATCACTTGGTTTTCAAAGAGGTTTGTGACCCTCAAAACTTTTAAGAACCCTAATCTCATAGGGAGAGTCATTAGGGAGTGACAGGGAGCCATTAGGTGGCTCAGACGGTAAAGAATTCACCTGCAATGTGGGAGGACCCAGGTTCGATCCCTGGGTCAGGAAGATCCCCTGGAGGAGGGCATGGCAACGCACTGTAGTATTCTTGCCTGGAGAATCCTATGGACAGAGGAGCCTGGTGGTCTAGAGTCCATAGGGTCACAAAGAGTCGAACACAACTGAGCGATTTTCACTTTCACTTTCAGGAGGTCATTTAATGCCATTGCTCCTGTGTTGTGAGAAGCTAAGATCAGAATTCTAACGACAAATTCCTCTGAGGCCTTAAACAGGCAGAACCAACAGGCTACAATTTATGAGATTTATGAAAGCTCAGGCCTTCCAGTAAGTATGAGTGATACTTAATGCAAAACAAGAATATTCAAAGATAGATTTAAAAGTGGCTGGTATGATCCAGCAATTCTACTCTTGGGTAAATAGTCAGAAAAAAGGAAAACTCTCATCCGTAAAGACACATGTACCCCAATGTTCATAGCAGCACTATTTACAATATCTGAGAAATGAAAACAACCAAAATCTCCATCAACAGATGACTGACTTAAGATGTGGTACACACACACACACACACACAAAATGGAATATTACTCAGCTACAGAAAAAAGAATGAAATCATGCCATTTACAGCAACAGGGTGGACATAGAGAATATAAGCGAAGCAAGTTAGAGCAATTCAAATACTACATAATATCACTTATATGTAGAATCTAAAAAATAATACAAATGAATTTATGTACGAAACAAACAGATTCACAAACATACAAAACAAATTTTTGGTTACCAAAGGTGTGGGGGGGTATGGACAAATTAGAAGCATGAGATTAACAGATACAAATTGCTATACATAAGAGAGATAAGAAACAAGATTTTTCTGTATAGTACAGGGAATTATGGGCTTCCCTGTTGGCTCAGTGGGAAAAGAATCCACCTGCTGACGCAAGAGACACAAGAGAGGCAGGTTCGATCCCTAGGTTGCTAAGATCCCCTGGAGAAGGAAATGGCAACCCACTCCAGTATTCTTGCCTGGAAAATCCCATGGACAGAGGAGCCTAGAAGGCTACAGTCTATAGGGTTGCAAGAGTCAGACACAACTTAGAGTCTAAACAACAACAGGGAATTATACTTAATATCGTACGATAACCTATAATGGGGTATTATCAGAAAAAAATTACTGAAGTACTATACTGTATACCCTAGACTAATACAATATTATAAACTAACCATACTTCAATTTAAAAAAAAAAATAGGACTTCCCTGATAGTTCAGTGGTTAAATAAGACTCTGTGCTTCCAATGCAGGGGGTGTGGGTTTGATTCCTGGTCAGGAAACTAAGATCCCACATGCCATGTGGCCAAAAAAAATTTTTGTTAATAAATAAATAACTGACTAATTAACAAAAGAATAAACATAAGATTTTTTTAAAGTCAGTACTCAACATGACAATGGCACCACATTGTATCTGGGTATTTGGATTCCTTAAGGTCACTAAAAATTATTTGACTTTGTATACATAATTACTAATTGTAGAATATTTTATCCTAGTATGGATGAAGCTAACATATGGCAAGAGAAAATAATGGATGGCTTCTTCAAGCAGGGATTCTCAGAAGAAGAATTTGCCCAATACAGTACAGATACATGGTTGGCTGGTTAAAAAAATAAATCAGGTAAACCTGGAAGGTATAAAAATGATATAATCATAGACTGGCTATTGGATTTAACTTAAAATATAATATACATTTATTTGCTAATACTTTGATGAAAAGTCAAAGACTTTGAGGATGTGTCTGCTAATTGGAGTTGTATATGGTCTTTCTTATACAACTCCAATTAGCAGACACATCCTCAAAGTCTTTGACTTTTCATCAAAGTATTAGCAAATGTATATGGTCTTTCTTCGGAGAAGGCAACGGCACCCCTCTCCAGTACTCTTGCCTGGAAAATCCCATGGATGGAGGAGCCTGGTAGGCTGCAGTCCATGGTGTCACTAAGAGTCGGACACAACTGAGTGGCTTCACTTTCACTTTCTCACTTTCATGCATTGGAGAAGGAAATGGCAACCCACTCCAGTGTTCTTGCCTGGAGAATCCCAGGGGCAGGAGAGCCTGGTGGGCTGACGTCTATGGGGTCACACAGAGTCGGACATGACTGAAGTGACTTAGCAGTATGGTCTTTCTTGTCTAAACCACACCCATCATGGATTATCTAGGAGCCTGGTGGGCTACCATCCGTGGGGTAGCAAAGAGTCAGACACGACTGAGTGACTAAGCACCCATGACTGCCAGTACTGTTTTTTCAGAGTGAACTGAGAACTCTAAGACACTTATGAGGCAATCTCAGCCAAGAATCCGTTGAGAAAAAAAAAAATTTTTATTTTGGCCATGCCATGTGGCCTGTGGAATCCTAGTTCCCTGACCAGGGACCAAACTTGGGCCCTCTGGGATGGCCCCAAACATGGAGTCCTAAACACTGGAACATCAGGGAAGTCCCGAGTCAAGAAATGTAATGATTTTTCCCCACCTTTTATAGCTGCCTCCCCATACCTAATTTATCAATAATTGTTTTTAGCAATTCATCTTTATTGAGTATTATGAACATATTCAACCTAATTTTCATAGAAACATTATACTCACATTTCATCCATTCAGTTAACTTTTATTTAAATTGCATCACTATTAACTACAACTAATTGCACCCCACTCCAGTACTCTTGCCTGGAAAATTCCATGGATGGAGGAGCCTGGTAGGCTCCAGTCATGGAGTCACAAAGAGTCAGACACGACTGAGCACCTTCACTGGTTCACTGGTATAAAACAGGTTGAGGAACAAATACAACTGTCTCTGTCAAACATGGAATTCATTTACTAGGATCAGAAGTGAAGAGGATCGCACTAACTGCAAGTGTAGTATTCAGCATGCTGTAGGCATCAGTAAGTGTGGTTTACAGAGTAATTGGAGAACATCAGTTCCTGCAACAACGTAATTAACTCAAGGTCAATTAAGAAAGCTTCTGTTGGACTTCCGTGGTGGTACAGTGGCTAGGCATTTGCCTGCCAATATGAGGGACATGGATTCAATCCCTCATGGGTGGGGGGAATCCCACATACCACAGGGTGGCTGGGGCCAGTGCAGCAAAACTTCTGAGCCCTTGCTCTAGGGCCCTTGAGCCACAATCACTGAGCCTGTGAGCTGCAATAACTGAAGTCTGCGTGCCTAGAACCCATGCTCCAAACAGGAGAAGCCAAAGCAATGAGAAGCCCACGCACCGCAACTAGAGAGTAGCCCCTACTTACCGCAACTAGAGAAAGCCCGCACAGCAATGAACACCCAGCGCAGCCAAAAGTAAATAATTAAATAAAAGTAAATTTAAAAAAATTTTTAAAAAGAAAGCTTCTACTGTTCATTGTCATCACAGGGTCTTGGCCTCCATCATGGAATTCTCCAGGCAAGAATGCTGGAGCACTTCCTTGGTGGAGCAGTGGATAGGAATCCACCTGCCAATGCAGGGAACACAGGTTCGATCCCTGGTCTGGAAAGATTTACATGCTGCAGAGCAACTAAGCCCGTGTGCCACAACTACTGAGCCCCCTCTCCCCGCCCCACAAAAGAAAGCTTCCATTATTCATTGTCAGTCACGAGGTCTTGGCCTCTGTTTCGGTATTTCAAAACACATGATTTTACCACTTGAGAGACAGATGCATGCTCATCAAAAATAAAGCAAGCTATAAACCAGAATGCAAATATGTTATCTTATGGTGTACTGAACACTGATGCCCAAGGCTGCAATAATCCACCCCATAGCTTCCTGCTTCCTCACCCCACCTCACCCTTGACATTAACCCGATGCCCTAAAACCTACAGCAGGACTTCCCTGGCGGTGCAGAGGTTAAGTAAGACTCCATGCTACCAATGTAGGGGGTCTGGGTTCAGTCTCTGGTTGGGGAACTAAGACCTCACATGCCAATGAATATTGATAAATAAATATTAAAAAAAATAAAACCTCCAGTGCACAGAGTTGGTGAGGTCAAATATCAGATCAGATCAGATCAGATCAGTCGCTCAGTCGTGTCTGACTCTTTGCGACCCCATGAATCGCAGCACACCAGACCTCCCTATCTATCACCAACTCCTGGAGTTCACTCAGACTCACGTCCATCAAGTCAGTGATGCCATCCAGCCATCTCATCCTCTGTCGTCCCCTTCTCCTCCTGCCCCGAATCCCTCCCAGCATCAGAGTCTTTTCCAATGAGTCAACTCTTTGCATGAGGTGGCCAAAGTACTGAGTTTCAGCTTTAGCATCATTCCTTCCAAAGAAATCCCAGGGCTGATCTCCTTCAGAATGGACTGGTTGGATCTCCTTGCAGTCCAAGGGACCTTCAAGAGTCTTCTCCAACACCACAGTTTAAAAGCATCAATTCTTCGGCACTCAGCCTTCTTCACAGTCCAACTCTCACATCCATACATGACCACAGGAAAAACCATAGCCTTGACTAGCCGGACCTTTGTTGGCAAAGTAATGTCTCTGCTTTTGAATATGCTATCTAGGTTGGTCATAACTTTCATTCCAAGGAGCAAGCGTCTTTTAATTTCATGGCTGCAGTCACCATCTGTAGTGATTTTGGAGCCCAGAAAAATAAAGTCTGACACTGTTTCCACTATCTCAAAAAACCTTTCTGATATAGATGATAGAGAGGCACTGGAGCATCGCAATTAAGAGTATAGGCTTTGGAGTTAGACAGACCTGAGTCTCATCCTGGATCTGAAACTTACCAGCTCAAGCAAGTCACTAAAACTCTCTAAGCCTAGGTTTTAACAATCTTGAAACAGAAGTTATAATAGCAATATCTACTTCATGGCATTATTGTGAGGATTAAATAAAACAGAGAATTAAAGCACCCAGCTTAGTTAGTCCCTGGCCCATAATAAGTGCTCGCTGTATGGCAGTTATATTTACTATCAGTAAAAATGCAGACTGAACCCTCAAATAAAGTTAATGTGATTCCACATTCTCTGTCACCCCAAGCAATGGTCCCCAATCCAGCTTCATCAATTTTCAAGGATAACAACTAAAACATAATATTTGACCCTCGAGCTCTAAGAATGTGCACAGACGCACGTGTGTGCATGCGCACACACACGCACACATTGATGCAAACATTATGGAGAGCAAGTTGGTAGAATTTGATCAAAATATTCATTCACCCTAAGATTCAGCAATCCCACTCCTGGAAATATATCCCAGGTAAACTCACACACAGCTTAAAAAGGGACATTCAAGACAAGGATTATTTGTGGTAAAGGAAGTTGGAGCAATCTAAGTGTCCATCATTGGGCTGTACTGAATAAATAGGATGTGAAGGGTGCACAGTGTAGCATAGTACGCAGTAGTTAGAAGTGACAAGGTAGAAACACACACAAAAACATGGATCGATATTAAGGACATGGTCCTAAATGAAAAAAATATTAAGAACCAGAATGAGCCCTTTTGAAAAACTATAATATAAATTTTAAAAACATACCCACAGTATAGCCTTACTGGTACACACAAGTTTGAACATACACTTTAGACACATCGGAATCACTGCCAGAGGGGGTGAGGGGAGGAACAGAGTGAGGAGTGGAGGTAAAATGAAAGAAAGGAATAAGGAATCAGGGAAGGAAAGGAGGGGTAATTCCCTGGTTTCCCAGTGGTTAGGACACTGCGCTTTTACTGCTGAGGGTGCTGGTTTGATTCTGAAGTCACACAGGGCAGGTGGAAGGGGGTCTCTTATGTGTTTTCATTATGACAGTGTGTTCTGTATTGGGGAATATAACTCAATTCTCCAATATAATAAATAAACAAACAAACACCACCACTGATTCCCAATAGTGCTTGGTTAGTACAATAAACTTGGGGCCATTTCAAAACTAAATGTTTGCAAACTTCAGGAATATGTTCCATTTTCAAATAACTGAACTTCTCTGCCATTCACACTGCTTATTTGGCTAAATGCCCTTTCCTCTTTCATTCTAATCATCCCAACTTGGAGAAAGGAAAAGGGAGTGTAGGAAAGTGAAGAGGAATGAAGAAAACTATTATTTTAATATTAACCTAGCAATCTTCACTAAACAAAAGTCAAACAGTGAGTGAGACAGTATATACTGTGATGCGTACTTTAATATAAAACTTTAATGCTTTAATATAAAACAGTCCAATTACCAGTATGTGAAGATTTCTACCATTATTTATTCATCATGGACATACAAAAAAAAATCAGTAAAATACTCAAAATGCAAGTGTCAAGGTATTGTATATCCACCCAGTTGGTAAAATAAGTCAGTTAATTTGGCAGGTGAGTATTAAGTAATCAGGCTGTCAAACTTGGGTGAGTATCTAAGGGAGAAAGACAAAAACTGAACAAAGGAGGGGGGAAATTATAGAAAAGAAATAAGAAGTGGGCCAAAAATAGGCAGAAGAGAAAAATAAATACAGTGTGACAGGTTCAACAGTAGGCTGGGTACCTCCATTCCATCAGAGATTATCCTAGAAATAAGGACAGATACTTCAAAGTGACACCAGTGGAGTTGAGGGGTTTTGTTCATCAGATAAAGGCTGTTAATAAAGATAAATTCTGGTGAATTTTTCTCTAAAGAGCCAGATAGTACGTATTTGAGACTGCAGGTCAACGATGATACCATGATTCATCAGACACTTCCTCTTTGTTTGACTAGCTATTGTTTTCTCAACTCATGTTTTCCTCATATTGTGTTGTATCCTTTGTCTTTATAAGAGGAAGGAGATCAAGGTCAGTCAAAGATGAAAAATGGATTAAGATGACAGCAAATACCCTCTTTTCTGGGTGTCTCCTTTCCACCAGTGTCAGTTCTCTCTGTCCTCAGCCTGCTGGTTCCTCATTTCCCAGACCTTTAATCCAGTCACAT
The DNA here is from genome assembly GCF_002263795.3 of Bos taurus. NCBI lineage: Eukaryota > Metazoa > Chordata > Mammalia > Artiodactyla > Bovidae > Bos > Bos taurus. The sequence continues at coordinate 118,265,515 of NC_037357.1, forward strand.
AACTCACAGGTACAAGGTTCCTGGAGTCGGTCTCTGATTTTTTTTAAGACTAGTTCTCTAGGAAACAGAGGAGCAAGAAAGTACCTTCTCATAGGTCTCTATATGGCCTCAATTACACTTTTCTTCCCCTTACAACCAATCCATCAGCAAACCCTGTTGGTTATACATTTCAAATATACCCAGAATCACTAGCTCCTCCCTCTATTCCAACAACCCTGTTGCAAACTACTATCAATTTTTGCCTGGACTATTTGTAATAAACTGCCATTGGATCCCTGCTTCAGCCCTTGCCTTGCTACACCTGTAAACACAATTTATGTTTCATTACCTCACTTTGTAATATGCTATTTTTAATAGTCTTAGACTCACAGTAATATTGCAAAGAGTAGAGTCACCAAATACCCTTCACCCAGATTCCCCTAATGTTAATATGTTGCATAACCACAGTTCATTTATCAAAACTAAGAAATGTACATTGATATATTAACTACATTACAGATTTTCTTTGGATCTCACTAGTTTGTACACTAATGTCCCTTTTCTGATTCAGGAGAGACCTCAAGCACGTAGGTTTCTTGGCCAAGAGAACCTAGAGCCAAACCAACTAGTAATGGAGGGCTGACACATGTCCATGTTGTGCCAAGGGTTGTTCCAGAAACTATTATAAACCAATTTAGTCATTAGTCCTGAAGGGGCTAGTTGAGTCTGCACATCCAGCCTATCTTGAGTGAAGTAAATAGAAGAAAAAGAAATAAAGTTTTATAGAATGTTCAAAAGAGGCAAAAAGATAGCTTTTTGTTCTGCTAATTACAGTGACTGAGACATTTTACCCTCCTTAAAAAAATTATCTTGAGACCCTCTTTCTCTTAAAACTAAGGTTCCATTAGAGAATGACTTATGAAGCATCAACAGTAGTAATAGCAACAGTAGTAACATGACTAATGATAATTGTAATAATGATTCATCTTTATTGAGCATCTACAAATGTGCCAGGCACTTCGTTCTAAATGCTTGACTAGCACAGCGTTTAGAGATGAATGCTATAGATGAGGGCACCGGGAGTTAATGTGTAACTGTAAATGCACTAGATACCTCAAGAAAAGGTAGCAACCTTAAAAGTGGCACTTGATTCACACTTCTGTTGCAAGATGTTTGAACATGCCTTCCATTTGCTATCTGCATAATGTAAATACAATGTTAACATAGCAATAAGAGTAACTATTGGACTTTCCTGGTGGTCTAATTGTTGGGACACCATGCTTCCACTGCAGGAGGCATGGGGTCGATCCCTGGTCGAGGTCCTAAGATCCCACATGCCATGCATGGCCAAATATAGAGAGGGGGAAAAAAGTTTTTTAAAAAGTAATTGCTGCCATTTCTTTACTACCCACTTACGCAAAAGCCAAGGAAGTGGCCTCATTTTATTGTCACAACAACCTCAAGACGGTGCTACAGGCTTCCCATTTGACAAATGAAAAAGCTCAGCAATGTCCTGGGGCTAGTGAATACTAGCATCAGCACTGGAGCCCAACAGTCCACACCTTGTCCCTTCACTAACGCTGTCTTCCTATGCATCAAATAGCCTAAAATAAGTGTTATTAAATAGAAGGATCTAAAACAGGGATCTTTAATCTGGGGCCATAACTTCAAGGGTTCTGTGAACTCTTGGAATTAAATGTCTGAATAAAAATATATGCATACTTCCCTGGTGACTCAGACGGTAAAGCATCTGTCTACAATGCGGGAGACCCGGGTTCAATCCCTGGGTTGGGAAATCCCCTGGAGAAGGAAGTGGCAATCCACTCCAGTAGTATTGCCTGGAAAATCCCATGGACAGAGCAGCCTGGTAGGCTACAGTCCATGGGGTCACAAAGAGTCGGACACGACTGAGCGACTTCACTTCACTTCACTTCATTGTTATTATGAGTCTTAAAGAAGCCCCTGACTTCAAAGCAGACTAAGACCCCAATTAAAAGGAAGTCCACACTAAAAGATATAACACTTCTTTTCAATCTGGGTATTAACAGATCAAGGCAGGAAAAGCCCCAATTTGTATGATGATGGCTGTTCATCAGCACCTGCCTCTCAAATTCACCGAATGCAGAAAGAGTGCATTTCTTTATCCACATTACGTCCACACTGTGTCACACAACGTGCAGCTAGGCTTTCTGAGAGTGGAGTTGAACCTGCTCTGCAGCAGTTACAGAATATCCGGATGACCCCAGAGTCTCCCCCAGCAGCTGTTTAGAAATAGAAGTACAAATGGATGGTTGCTGTGGGTCTCATCTAGGCTTATTTTTCTACAGACAGGGATGGGACCCTGATTCTGGTCCAAATAGAAATTAGGTCGGTTGTTCCATTTCCAAAAACCTGGCAGGAATATCTTTCTTTAAACATTAATTAAGCAAACTGAGTATTTTCCAAATAGGAATTAGAGAGAGATTTCCAAGTCTCATGCAAGCCCATGGCTTGATCTTGCTTTTCGATCTCACTGCAGAATGACCTGCTGGTCAGGTACAGTCACTGCTCTCTCTACTCCTCACTCACTAGGTGTTCACTCACCATGCCAGAAAAACTCAAGCTCTTGTTGGAAAATTCTTCATCTCAGTGAAAAGAGAAATGCTAGAGCTTTAACTTGGAGAAGGCAATGGCACCCCACCCCAGTACTCTTGCCTGGAAAATCCCATGGACGGAGGAGCCTGGTAGGCTGAAGTCCATGGGGTCGCTAAGAGTCAGACAACTGAGCAACTTCACTTTCACTTTTCACTTTCATGCACTAGAGAAGGAAATGGCAACCCACTCCAGTGTTCTTGCCTGGAGAATCCCAGGGACGGGGGAGCCTGGTGGGCTGCCATCTATGGGGTCGCATAGAGTCGGACATGACTGAAGCGACTTAGCAGCAGCAGCAGCAGCAGCAGAGCTTTAACTGCAAGAAAAAAAAATAAAGGAGGAAGGGGCTTGTGGTGTCTTTATGTAGGCAGACAACGGAGGAGAGAGCCTAAGCTACCAGTTCGGCTCTTCTCTCTTGCCTGGCAGAGTGGCAGTGTGAGTTGTCAGATACACGTAGGCTGTGTATTGCCCACAGAAAGATGATTCAGCGTGCCCTGCTCAGACTCATCATTATTCCATCCTCTCAACTGATAGACACGTTTCCTCCAAATGCAGGGTTCGTGATGACAGTGTGGGAAGATGGGCGCTCACCCTCCTCCTCAGGACTGCAATCTCAAATGGCAGCTAAGATGACACAGAGGAAGCCACTATACCCTTTGCTTCTACACTGTTTCATCTTGCCTGGATGTTTAATATCTTTACTCAGATCTAGCATGGTGGCGAGCAGCAGTAAGGGGTTTCCTAAGTCCATGTTGCTTGAGTAACACTATCTGAATTCAGATCCTAAAACTTGTATTAAGTCCTTTACCTCACTTCAAATTACCTAAACTATGGGGGAAAGGTGCCACTCACATTGCACTAACTCTGAGACCTTTCTATAATGGAGGCCTTCTATGCTACTTGAATTACTGGTCCTAACTCTTCATTCCTTTCTTGTAATAGGATTATAAATCTGCAGCCTTTGCCATTTGGCTTTGCAGTAGAGTTTGCAAAGTAAAGCTCTTCCCTGGTGGCTCAGACTGTAAAGAGTCTGCCTGCAATGCAGGAGACCCGGGTTTGATCCCTCGGTCAGAAGATCCCCTGGAGAGGGAAATGGCAACCTACTGCATAATTCTTGCCTGGGAAATCCCATGGATGGAGGAGCCTGGCAGGCTACAGTCTATGGGGTTGCAAAGAGTCGGACACAACTGAGCAACTAACACTTTCACTTCCACTTTGCAAAGTAAACATCTTCACTTAATTGACTTTAAGCCTAGCTGTGTGAGCAGAAGTAATTGTGTGTCTGTTATAAGAAGTTTTAACAGGTATAGCTAGCTAGCTTTTACCAGCAATTTTTGTGCTTCAGTCATTCACCAGGCCAAAAGCATGTCTCAGATAACTGACCAGGTCCCATGGACATGGGTCTGAGCCCAGCTGAGCCTAGCAAGGCCAAGCCAACCAACAGGACAAATGCATATTTTTTGTCAGCCACCAAAATATCAGGGTCATTTGTTACTGCAGCTAAAGCTAATATATCTTCCAAATTCAATACATCAACAGGTTGTTCTATAACTTACAAACCATGAGACTTCATCAAAGTATGGACCTTGTCCATCTCTGTTCTTAAATACAACCAACCAAAAGAATTACCCTCATCAAAATCCCCATATCTACATCAGTTCATTCGAATATAGCATTCTATTTCTTCCCCCTATAAAACTGCAGGAGAAGTATCTCTGGTAGTCATTTCAGAATTGTTAGCCTAAATTTTTCTTCTTTAAATCTATAAAGAAAGGAAATCTGAGAATAGTTTTATTTCTTGAAGCATTTTAACACACTGTATTGTTTGAGGTCGTTTAGAATCTCCAACACTGAGTTTTACTAGTCTTTTATTCACCTCCCTCCCTACATGAGAAATACTTACAGCTATTATAGGCAGTCTTGAAATAAGTATACAGAGTAAGGAAGTGTAAGTACACCAGTTGACCAAAGAAAGACAAAGACATGAATGCAAAGGGAGAAATGACAGAAGCTTCCAAGTGGAGATGATGCGGTGACACTAGGAATGCAGCGGGGAATGCCAGGTCCTGACGGCAATTTTTCAGAGTCTTCTTAAGTCCATCTGTTCTCCATTATCTTAACCTGTTGTCATATTTCTCAATCTCTGAGTTTCCCCCTATTTCCCTTTTTTGTTTCTCTAATTCTTTTATTCAAGACTGAATAATGAGCTGCTTTTCACCCTAAGAAGCTATGAATGGCTGGGTTCTGTTTAGTTCCTGGTATAATTGGAAACAATTGAATTTGAATAGCAATTTGGTTTTCACATCTTTTATTTATTAACACTCTTCAAAATATAGAATGCAAGAGTAAAAACAGTTTTACATAATATAGAGAATGTCAAGAACAGAAAAAAGTGAAAACAAAGAAAAAATAGGAACTGAATAAAAACATGAGTTGAGTTCTATCTGGAGAGTTTCAGGTTTTACATCTGTTTGTACCAATGTATATATCTCAACTGAAGTGGTGTTAATGCACAAATAGAGCTTTAGGGTTTAATCTGTTTAACAAATAGACCCAGCGATTATGTAACTAATGTTCAGAAAGAAGTAAAGCATTTGCTTTGGTCTCCTAATATTAATAAAATGTAAGGAGGAAAAAAAAATGTAAGGAGGGACTTCCTTGGTGGTCCAGTGGTTGAGAATCTGCCTTGCAATGCAGGGGACAAAGGTTCAATTCCTGGTCAAGGAACTAAGATTCCACATGCCCAGGAGCAACTGAGCCCCATGAGCCTCAACTAGAGAAAAGACCACATACTGCAATGAAAGATCCAGCGTACCACAACTAAGACCCAATACAGCCAACAATAAATAAATAAAATTTTAATGTAAGGAAAGCAGAGGAGCTATATCTTGCTGAAGTCTACAGATAAATGCCTGGGCATCACCATATGCGAAATGAGTATTTTCCCTGTTCCTGGCACACCCAGAGGCATATTCAATTTGTTATTAATATAAGTACACTTCTCTGTGTGTACATCATACTTTAATAAAGGAGATTAAAAATTAAACTAGAGAACAAATAAGAAACTAACACTTGGTCACTTTCCTCCCTGGGATTTGGTGGTAAATGTACTTATGTCCCTGGTGATCCAGTGGTTAAGATTCTGCACTTCCAATGCAGGGGATGAAGGTTCAATCCCTGGTTGGGGAACTAAGATCCCACATGCCTTGTGGCCAAAAAAAAAAAAAAACAAGGTGGGAATTAGAAAAGAAAAATCCTGCACTACCGTGTACAAACGGATGCAAGGAGTGGTGTATATTGTCCAAGAAATGCACGATCTTTGTCATCTCTTACAGGATTTGGAAACCTTCAAGAGCCTCTTTCCTCCTGCATCCTAGTTACTCCCCCTGATTTAGGAACCAGCCTCTCAAATAAAAATGCAAGGGTTCCAGTACCAGGTTGGCCACCTCCTAGCTATACAACCCTGGGCAGGTATTTAACCGACTGCGTGTCAGTTCAGCCATCTATAAAATGAAGATAATAATAGTACCTACTTCCTAGGATTATTGCAAAGAATTGTATGCCTGGGACCTATAGAAAGTACTTAATAAATGTCAACTATTATCGTAACTTTTACGATAATGGTTCAATATATAAGACAGGAATAACTGAGAGAAGAAGAAATAGCACCTAATTCTGCCCAAATTGCTTTTTCCATAAAAATTGTTTTAAACGGCTGAAGTGTTCACAGGAGAAATGTACTGATGTTTGCAACCTACTTTAAAATGCACCAAAAAATAAGCTGCATTGACAGATGGATAGCGGGATCAATAGATGGATAGAAACGTGATAAGACAAATAAATCAAAATCTGTACTATAGAATCTAAGTGATGGGTATGTAGGTGTTCACAGTAAAATTTTTCAATTTTTCTGTATACAGATGTTGGAAAAACAAAAAAAAATCTTTAAAAAAGTAAATGGGATAAATATTTAAATTCTGTATAATTACTAAGTATAAGCAGAGACTGTGTACAATATCAAGTTATATATAAACATCTAATTAAGGTTATTTTCTTCTCTTTCTAAACTTCAGTGTTGAACTTCAGTTTTACCTTCTAATTTCAGGAAAACTTGTGCTTTCACCCCAAATTTTTCTACCTTGTCAGATGTTCTCACGAATACTTCTTTCTCATTCTGTTTATGAGCAAATTTTGTGTCCAAAGCCTTCTTCCTACACAATGTGATAACCACGAAGCCCCCTGCTTTTTTTTACCTCAAGAAAATAAGAGGAGAGATGTGAGTCCTCTTCTCTTTTAACAGCACAATGGGCTAAATTATATTTTATCCAGCTCTTAAATTAGGCAATTTCTGAGGCTATTTAATCCTGCTGCTGATGCTAAGTTGCTTCAGTTGTGTCCAACTCTTTGCAACCCCATGGACCATAGCCCGCCAGGTTCCTCTGTCCATGTGATTCTCCAGGCAAGAATACTAGAGTGGGCTGCCATTCCTTCTCCAGGGGATCTTCCCAACCCAGGAATCAAACCCACATCTTTTATGACTCCTGCATTGGCAGGCGGGTTCTTTACCACTAGCACCACCTGGGAAGAGTGCATTAATTCTCCATAGAGAAATGTTGCTTTCATTGTTCAAAATTCTATCATGTTATCTCTTTCTGTAACAAGCTGCTTCTTTTGCCCAGTATTACCTCAACCAACAAAAGCAGAAAAATCTCTGGCAGACAGGTTAGTCTGCCTTCCTCACAGTCCTTCCCCACCGTCTTCTTTGCTTACTAGCTCATAGACTATCTACAGACTAACAACTAAAAGGGAGGCCTGGTACCAAAAAAGAGCTTTCTCCGGAGGTCCAGTGGTTGGGACTCCGCCTTCCACTGCAGGGGGTGCAGCAGGTTTGATCCCTGGTCAGGGATCCCATGGAGGCATGGTGGAACCCAAGTGAGAGTACTGGACTTCCCTTTTCTCTTAGTTGAAATAAAGTGATTGAAAGCTGAAAATGCATAGTAATTTATGTCAGTTGCAGACACTGTGGCACTTGTAAAACATGTCCACAAATCGTTTGACTGTCCTCTGATGGAAAGACAGGATCTATGTTCAAGATGTGAAAGAGAAGCTGAGAAAATGAGTCTCTGGTTTTTCCAGCACGAGTAAGAAATCTACTAGGGATAAAAGGTTGGGAATGGCTTTTAGGTAGTCAAACAGAACAGTCTGCCACAAATATCTTTGTAACAAATACAAAATCAAATTACTATATTATTGCTAAAGGGCTAACAAAGCAGATAATTTTATTTTCCTACAGATGATCATTTTTGAGGGCTAGTAATTTACCAAGACTTGAAAGCTATTTCTAGTCATTGAAATCAAATTACTTCAGGACAAATAATGTAATTAATTTTACTTTTTACTTTACATAATTCTCAACTTTTTATTGTGATGCTTTGACAGCAATGCCTCTCCCTATCTGTATTTCTTTGTTATGTTTTTGTCTTTGTTTAAATTGAGGCATAACATACACACAGTATAGAAGGTGCTCCAAGTTCAAGTGTACAGCCCAATAAATTTTGATATACATAGACACCTGGGTCACCACCACAAGACCAAGACCTAGACTATTTCCAGGATCCAGACAGCTCTCTCATTCCCTTCCCTCTGGCAATATCCACCCTCAAGTTCAGTTCAGTCACTCAGTCATGTCCAAATATTTGTGACCCCATGGACTGCAGCATGCCAGGCCTCCCTGTCCATCACCAAATCCCAAAGCTTGCTCAAACTCATGTCCATCGAGTCAGTAATGCCATCCAACCAGCTCATCCTCTGTCATCCCCTTCTCCTCCTGCCTTCAATCTTTCCCAGCATCAGGGTCTTTTCCAATGAGTCAGTTCTTCACATAAGGTGGCCAAAATATTGGAGTTTCAGCTTCAGCATCAGTTCTTCCAAAGAATATTCAGGACTTATTTCCTTTAGGATGGACTGGTTGGATCTCCTCGCAGTCTAAGGGACTCTCAAGAGTCTTCTCCAACACCACAATTCAAAAGCATCAATTCTTCAGTGCCCAGCTTTCTTTATAGTCCAACTCTCACATCCATACATGACTACTGGAAAAAACATAGCTTTGACTATACAGACCATTGTTGGCAAAGTAACGTCTCTGTTTTTTAATACGCTTCTAGGTTGGTCATAGCTTTTCTTCCAAGGAGCATGTGTCTTTTAATTTCATGGCTGCACCCACCATCTGCAGTGATTTTGGAGCCCCCCAAAATAAAGTCTGTCGCTATTTCCAATGTTTCCCCATCTATTTGCCATGAAGTGATGGGACTGGATGCCATGATCTTCGTTTTTCGAATGTTGTGTTTTAAGCCAAATTTTTCACCCTCCTCTTTCACTTTCATCAAGAGGCTCTTTAGTTCTTTGCTTTCTGCCATAAGGGTGGTGGTATCTGCATATCTGAGGTTATTGATATTTCTCCCAGCAATCTTGATTCCAGCTTGTGCTTCATTCAGTCCAACATTTCACATGATGTACTCTGCATATAAGTTAAATAAGTAGGGTGGCAATATACAGCCTTGATGTACTCCTTTCCCGATTTGGACCAGTCTGTTGTTCCATGTCCAGTTATAACTGTTGCTTCTTGACCTGCATACAGATTTCTCAGGAGGCAGGTAAGGTGGTCTGGTATTCCCATCTTTTTAAAGACTTTTCCAGGTTGTTGTGATCCACACAGTCAAAAGCTTTGGCACAGTCAATAAAGCAGAAGTAGATTTTTTTCCTGCTGCTGCTGCTGCTGCTAAGTCACTTCAGTCATGTCCGACTCTGTGCAGCCCCACAGACAGCAGCCCACCTGGCTCCCCCATCCCTGGGATTTTCCAGGCAAGAGTACTGGAGTGGGGTGCCATTGCCTTCTCCGAGATTTTTTTGAAACTAAAGTAAAAGACTTTACTTTTGCAGGTTAAGTTTTTCTGGAACTCTCTTACTTTTTCCATGATCCAGCAGATGTTGGCAATTTGATCTTTGGTTCCTCTGCCTTTTCTAAATCCAACTTGAACATCTGGAAGTTCATGGTTCATGTACTGTAAAAGCCTGGCTTGGAGAATTTTAAGCATTACTTTGCTAGTGTGTGAGATGAGTGCAATTGTGGGGTAGTTTGAGCATTCTTTGGCATTGCCTTTCTTTGGGATTGGAATGAAAACTGACCTTTTCCAGTCCTGTGGCCACTGCTGAGTTTTCCAAATTTGCTAGCCTATTCAGTGCAGCACTTTCACAGCACCATCTTTTAGGATTTGAAATAGCTCAGCTGGAATTCCATCACCTCCACTAGCTTTGTTCATAGTGATGCTTCCTAAGGCCCACTTGACTTCACATTCCAGGATGTCTGGCTCTAGGTGAGTGATCACACCATTGCGGTTATCTGGGTCATTAAGATCTTTTTTATATAGTTCTTCTGTGTATTGTTGCCACCTCTTCTCAATATCTTCTGCTTCTGTTAGGTTCATACCATTCCTGTCCTTTATTGTGCCCATCTTTGCATGAAATGTTCCTTAGGTATCTTTAATTTTCTTGAAGAGATCTCTAGTCTTTCCCATTTTATTGTTTTCCTCTATTTCTTTGCATTGATCACTGAGGAAGGCTTTCTTATCTCTCCTTGCTATTCTTTGGAACTCTGCATTCAAATGGGTATATCTTTCCTTTTTTCCTTTGCCTTTCGCTTCGCTTCTTTTCTCAGCTATTTGTAAGGCCTCCTCAGACAATCATTTTGCCTTTTTGCATTTCTTTTTCTTGGGGATGGTCTTGACCGCTGCCTCCTGTACAATGTCACAAACCTCCATCCATAGTTCTTCAGGCACTCTATCAGATCTAATCCCTTGAATCTATTTGTCACTTCCACTGTATAATCATAAGGGATTTGATTTAGATCATACCTGAATGGTCTAGTGGTTTTCCCTACTTTCTTCAATTTAAGTCTGAATTTTGCAATAAGGAGTTCATGATCTGAGCCACAGTCAGCTCCCTGAAGATAATCACTATTCTGACTTACATCACCATGTGTCAGTTTTGCCTTTTCTTGAACATTACAATAAAGTGCTTTATACAGTAAGTACTCTTTTGTGGCTGGCCTCTTCCATAATGTCTGTGAGAATCAAGAGGAGCTTTTTGTTTATTTGCTTGTTTTCTTGTTTGATTTTGGCTGAGTAGTATTTCATTGTATGTACATATTATAAATCATCTATCAGTTCTCCTACTGATGGACTTTTAGGTTGTTTCCAATTTGGGGCTATTATGAAAAGGCCACTATAAACCTAACACATGTCTTTTGACAAATTTGCACTGCTTTTCCTTGGGCGTATGTCTAGAGGGGGGATTCCTGGGTCACAGGGTACAAGCACATTCAGCTGTATTAAATACTGCTGAATCATTTGGCAAAGCTGCTTTATCCTCCACTGGCTTGTAGTTTCCAAGGGAAGGTGTTAGTGTGGTCCCTGATTCTAGCTCTTCTCACCAATCCAGAACCTTTAAAGAGACGTCTAACAACACATTCTCTTTCTTGTATGACTGGCCCCGCATGGTCTTTCCAGACTTTTCTCTGTTGCTCTAACTACAAAGCCAGCTTAAGGGAACCTAGACTAAGTGAATATTTAGGTTCTCTCCCAACTTAATGAAATATAAGCAGGTAAAGGCAAACAAGTTTTAGGTCTATTTTAACTGTCTCATTTCATAAACTTGAGTGATAGTTTATCCCCTTTGGTTCATGCCTTTGTGCTTTAAAGAAACCAATGCAACTAAACTATGGGCATGATGTGAAAATAAATAGTAAAGTTGTTTAGGCTTCCCAGGGACAGGAAGGAGGATGGGAGGAAACTGTTACAGAAATGTAACCATTATTGTAATCCGCCTGCAGGGCTATGACTAAGTCATAATTATCTCACAATCTGAATTAATGCTGCGTGCTCTCCCTTGTCCTGTCAACATGTGCATGCACACTGCAAGATCGGCAGGGCTGCTCCAAGGCTGAACATTCCTAGCTCCCACTGCACGTGTGCACTGATCTCACATTCCAAGGAATGATCTATAACTGCAGGACTATAAGAGCATTTTTACCCACAGTGGCCTCACCTTTTCCCTATTCAGTTCATTACTGATTTTTTGCATGGAAACTCCCATAGCATTCAACTATAATAATGACCTATTTATATACAGTATTGGATGGGGGCCTATTTCTGACATTTGTGCAGGTGCATTCTTAATTTAACTTACACAAATTCAAGAAAAATGTCATATTCTCCTGCATATGGATGTTCCTAACCTCATCTTCATTCCATTCTTGTGAGTAGTGAGAGAATCTTCCCCTCAAAAAAAAAAAGAAAACTGGAGAGACACGATAATGAGAACAAAATTTAGAAAACTTTTGTGTTCATGAAATGGTCCATTTTAAGTGTGCTAAATCAGAAGCCAGAAGTTTCATTCTGGATCAGCTCTTTTATTGTTCTCAGACTTTTTTCCCTAAAACACATCAAGAAGCAATGCTAAACCAAAGATGTGTGTGGTGATTTCTGACAGATTAAGTGGTCCCTGGGGTCAAAGTTCAGGGTTCCCTCACAGGCTCTGCCTCTTCAGCACCAAGACTCAGTTGACACATGGTCCTTATTGGGTCCTGATGAATTAAATGACAAGCTCTGAGAAGGGAAGGCCAGGACATTGGTAATTTTTTCAAGCTCTCTAGGTGAATGTAATGTACAGTCAGATTTGAGAGCCACTGGAGTCCATCCTGTCTTGCTCCAGGAGCAAGAAGAGGAAGGCAGTATCACCTACACTGCATGGCTACATACAGAATATTGCCAGCACGACCTGCTTAATTCTTACGTGCACTGATCAAAAAAAAACACGGTGAAGTGAAACAGCAACTTTCAGTGAAGCAGAACATAAAAGAGGTTTTTTTTGCTAACACATTTCACCGAAGCCATGCTTTATCCAAAGGAAAGAAGAGAGGAAACATAAGAAGGGGAAACAGGAAGAAAATGACAGTGGCAGACAGGGCAGCCAGTCAGGCTGTTCATAGGGGGGCATAATCCTAACGTTCACCAACTACTAGAAGTATAAACATTTTGGTGTGCGGAATTCAGAAGGGCTTGGATATAGTTTGCTTAAATAGAACATAAGCCCTGATCAATATGAGACAGTGTGTCCTAAGAGACCAGCACAGCCTCCCAAAGAGGAGTGTGTGTGTGTGTGTGTGTGTGTGTGTGTGTGTGTGTGTGTTGATCCACTTTTTGACTAAATGAGGGGGAGGGAGCTTTATACTCCAGTAGCAGGGACATCTCAGTATCAGAGGGAGGAATACGACATGGGAGAAGAAATGGAGAATGTCCTGGTACTAGCTCTCCAGCTACACCCAGGAGACACAGGCCAATCAAGGAAAGAAATACAGGGAAAAACTGGAAGGACCATTTTAATTAGAGACACTATGAGGCATGACTTGAGGGAAGTATAAGCAATTCTTTGGTCTCCCCTATGACAAGGCCCAATGCAGAGGTGGGGAAAGGAGTGGCCTCTTTACTCCATAGAGCACCACTATGCCTCCTAAGAATGAGTGCCTCTGTGGACACCAAGACAGTTTCCTTGACATTTCCACATGAGGCAACACAGAAAACAGGGTGGCAACCAGAAGCACCATCAAACAGCATCAGGAGCAAAAGCCATCAACAAGGAGGACTTGGGAGCGTGAGAAAAACAATAGGGTTTTGCTGTATGATGGTCTGCCAGCACATGTGAGCCTGTTCTAACGACTAACATAAATCCTTTTGGGGAGAAAGAGGCTTTAGGGAGGCTTGAAGTCCCTTATGAGTGAGGAAATCTAGACTCCTACTATTAATACAATTCCATCTATATCCACTAGTAAGTGAGGCCCAGGGACATTCATGTTACAGTAATTTACTGTGTGATACTGAATAGAAAATAGCCCTGCCAAACATATGTTTCCTTTTAAATGTTTGCTTCTTTTGGTGAATTAATGAAGACTTGTGAATAAAAGAAAGTTGTACAGCAAGGGAGATCATACTGTTGTAAAATTACTCAGAAAGGAATCAAATAATTTTCCCTGTGTATCCTACAGAAATCCATTTTTCTCTTTCACTATAATACTGAAACTTCTGAGTTGATTGGCAAATAAATCATAAATTCTTCCCCCATCCACACTCCATTAGCAAAGAAGATCATAAAATGAGAACAGAGTAGAGGAACAGACAAAGGTATCCTTGGTAGGGAGGCAGATTACCACTCTTCCACCACCTCATTCTCCAGCTTCTTTCCACCATTCAAGAAAGCTAAATACTGTCTAACTAGAACAACCTGTAGAATAAGGGGGCGAAAAACAACCAAGATCCAGAGGCAGAAAATGGCTCCTGATAAACTCCTTGTTTCTCCTTGTTAGGATTTCAGTTCTCACCATGTCAGTCACCCACATTGGGCTGTATTTGTTGTCCAAGTGCAGTGGCTTCTGCCTACACACATTTTAAAAAGTGGCTTCACAGAGTGAATCCAGAGGGGCCAATTAGCCCATAAAAATGTTAACAAACCATTGTAGATTAGGGAGCAAATTCCAGACCAAAAGGCTGACTCTCAATGTCTTTGCTTGGTAACTTCCACTAAATACAATTTAGACAACCTCATACTTGGGATGTTCTGAACAAGGCCATCAGTGACACAATTCGGGAAAAAAGTCAAAAACATTTCTCAACTTACTGAACTGAAAGGAGGAGGGGGCAGGGGCAGTTCTTTTTTTTTTTCCTACTGAAGTATTCCCCCCCAAAAAAAATCAGTCATGCAAAAAAAATACAAATAAACAACCAAAGCTTTAACACTATGCTTGTGAGTTCAGGCCATAGGACCACCTTGTAAGCAAAATGACTTTATACCTGGTCGTTAGCATGCCTTGATAATTAGAATCCTTTGGATGAGACCCAAGACAGAATTCCATACTCAATTCTATTTTAATATTCAGAACACTAGAGAAGTGCTTATTTGTTTCCCAAAACAAAGGTAAGAGCCACCCAGGGGCTCTACTTTCTAAATAAAATCATATTTAATAGCCCCCGGCATACCATTTGCGTTGGCTAAAACACTGTAGCTATCCCATGGAAATTTACATTAGGGAAAGCGGCAAAGGGGAAGCCACAGAACAGCTTTGTCATTAGCTGGGTTTATGACCAAAATACTGATACAGAGCTCTTCTACCTAGGGTGGAGAGCACTGCTGAGGTTCAAGCTCCAGATCCAGCTCTTTGCCCCAAATCCAAACATCAGACAAGAGGAGAAAAGAGATAGCCTGGCGTCCAATGCAATGTACTGGAGGGTGAGGCTCTGACCCATGGAAGGAGAAAGCAGAAGAGTGTCAACGTGCTGTCCCAGCTTTGTGGAGGAAGAAAGAGCCACATCCCCATGTCTGAGCTCTGAATACAAGGACTCTGTAAGCTGGGATGCATGAAACATCCTGGGCAATTTTGAGGGTCCAGACAAGTCAAACATGTGCTTGTAATAGGGTCTGCAGGCACCAACAGTGATCTCAGTAAGGGAAAAAATGTGCAGTGGGCATGCTGGTAAGCTGACAGAGACAGCTCAAGGGGCTGAAGAAATGACAGCTAGCCATCAGGGTTTGAACTCCGAGCTTCCCACTCACCAACTTTGTGACTTTGCCAAGTCACTTCTCCTGGGCCTCAATTTCATCATCTGTACAACGAAGCTGATAACAGCACCTACCTCATACGGGTTAAATGAAATAAAACACTCAAAGCATCGAACAATAACTGGTACATCTTAAACAGTCTGTGAGCTATTATTATTTATAACTTTCTTTGACAGTTTGAAATTATTACCTTTAAAGCCAGAAATGGATTACAGATTAAAAACAGGACATTAAAAAAAAAAGTGATGGGAGTGATGAGATTGATTGGACTAGAGATGAAACAACAAAAAATAGCATATTGGAATCAAATGACTCTTTCTCTAGCAATTGACAGTACATAAATGAAAATAATGTACCTAAAATGCTCTCAGAATGTCATTTAAAGACAGAATAAAATGGTGGCTGAATTTGTTATAGGTGCTAAGCTTTTATCATGTTAAAATAGTGCACGAGTCATCAGCAGAGTTGAGGCAGTGAAATTTTTCAAAATAGTTCTGTGGTCCCTGCCAAGGTACAACATCATTTTGAAACAACACACAGTAAGCATAAAAATAAGGCTCCTGGTTCTTTCAGCATACATTAAACAACTTAATGTTATTGAAAAAATTATGCAAACAAAATTTAAATCTGATTATATAAGTATACATAGGATCTTTCAAAGCAAGATGCCATAACACACATACAGAAAAGCTTACTAGAAAGAGACAATAGAAAAATGGACAAAAGACTTAAAATCAGACATTTAACAAAAGAGGATATCCAAATAAGTGTTATAAATATACATAAAGGGGCCCCACTTAGTCATCAGGGAAATACAAATTAAAACTGCAATGCTGTATCACTGCATTTCTACAGAATAGCTTAAATTAAAAAAAAAAACAAACAATATCAAGTGTTAAGGGTGTGGAGCAACTAAAACTCTCAATGTTACTGGGGGAGAATAAACTGGTTCAAATACTTTGGGGAAGTATTTGTCAATATTTAGTAAAATTGAACATAAGCACTCCCTGTGAGTCACCAATTACATGCTGAGTTACATACCCAAGTGAAATGCATACAAATGTCCACTGAAAGGCACATACTAGAATGTTTATGGCAGCACTATTCATAATAGCCAAATACAGGAGACCAAATGGCTGTCAGCAGGAGAATGGATAAGAACATTCTGATACCCTCACACAAGGGAATGCAATACAGTAAGGAGACTAAATGAACCACAACTACACAAAAACCCAATGAATCTCATGAAAAAAATGTTGACAAACATAATCCAGGCAAAGAAGAGCATGTACTGTATGCTGTATGATTCTGTTAACATAAATTCAAAAGCAGGCCAACCTAATTTGTAGTGTCAGCCATCGGGAGAGTGGTTTCTCCCAGAAGACAGTGATAGAGGCAGCACAAACAGCATCTGGAGTTGTGGTAAGTATGTGAACATTTGTTAAGCTTTTCAGTTATGGTCTGTGCACTTTTCTGTAAGTATGGCATACTTCAGTAAAAAGTTCACGTTTAACAATGCTTAGTAAATGCTGATCTACTCATATTGCAACATAAACGGAAGTTCCATGAAGGGCAGAGATACTTGTCTCTTTTATTCACTGATGTGCCCTATGTATCGAAAACAGTGCCTGATAGACAGTAGGTGCTCAACAGATATTTACTGAATGAGTGGTAGATAAGCAAACTGCTCCAAACATATAATTTTACCATCATGTGAAAAAGCTAAAACAGAATCCCAGAGCACACATATTTGATGAATTGGTTCAAGGACTGATGATATGTGAAGTCCAAAATTCAGCTGCATAAGATTATGGATTCATGTATTTCTCCTTTTTGCCTGGTTGTAATGTATGTTCTGCCAGGTAACTATGAAGAAAACTTTAAGTATGTAAATCACTTATCACTTATCTAACAGAAATATGTCTTTAAGTATATTAATAAGATTTAATTTACTTCCAAAAAGTTAATAACAACATGGTGAGCCCTTTACTGAATCAACTGGAGAAGTAAGGGCTTCTATCAATGCTGGGACCACAATGTCTCCAACTATAGGAGTTCTTATTCTAGTTAGACTAAGTTAGACTAAGTTAGAACTTAGAAGCTCTAAGCATTAATAAGATGTCAGCATATCTCAAAATAGGGTTGAATAATGCCATGCAAACTGTCAATTTTATTAAGGAGCAGATTTTAAATTTCAGACTTTTCAGAAATGTTTGTAATTATATAGGCAGCAAGTATCAAAATTTCCTTTTTTAACTTGAAGACCAATAGCTGTCTCAAGGCAAGATACAAGACCAATCCTTCAAATAAAACAAGAAAGTGGTATTTTTTTAATGAAAGAATTTGTTGCAGGGACAGATTTCCATTTTTCCCTCCTTTCTTTAATAATAAAACAATATATAATAAATATAATAAAACATCTAGCCAAAAACTATACAACTGACCCTTGAACAACATATGGGCTAGTGGTGCTGATCATTGACCAGTCCAAAATCTATGTATAGCTGTACAGTCGACCATCAGTATCCACAGTTCCACAACACAGATTCAACCCACCTTGGATAGTACAGTACGTATAGAATATATTTAATGAAAAATGTCCATGTGTAACTGGATCCACACAGTTCAAACTCATTTTGTTCAAGGGTCAACTGTATTTCACAGCCTCCCTTGCAGCCAGGTGTGATCATGGTGACTGGGATGCAAGAGAAAATGTTCTGTGCCTCTTCTAGGTCATACTTATAAAAAGAATGGGTGAGTTGTCCTGCTCTCCCTTTCTACATACCCACTGGCTGCAGCATGCACTCACAACCATCTGAGACCATGACAAGGAAGCCACACATTGAGGATGGCAGATTAGCAAAACAGCTGTGCCGGGAGCTCTGAATTTAAGTGGCTGAGTCACCCTCCTAGCCCTGGATTGCCCTCATCTGGATCATTGTATGAAAGAGAAATACACTTCTATTTTGTTTAAACCATAATATTGAAGAGTCTCTTTACACAACAACTCACATTAAACCATAATGAATACAAACTCCAGTAACTAAAATATCTCTGAATTAAAACATAACACACTCACTCAATACAGCTTTATAGTTTCTCAATTTCCCACACCCTGAATGGTATATAGAGTAATGACTGCCTCTCCAATTCCCCACTTGCTGAATTTCTTGGGAACCTATAAATGTTTACTTACACGGCAAAAGAGACTTAGAAGATGTATTACGCTTAGGATCTTGAGATGGGGAGAGCCCCGTGGATTACCACAGGTGGACCCAATGCAATCACAAGGGTCCTCATAAGAGGGAGATGAGAGGATAAGAGTCAGAGGAAGAGATGTGATGACGGAATCAGTTTCAAGTGATGTACTATGAAAATGGAGGAGGGACGAGAAAAGGAAAGCAGGTGGCCACCAGAAGCTAGAAAAGGCAAGGAGACTGATTCTCTGGAAGTAATTCAGCTGTGCTGACACCTTCATTTTAGCCCCCTAAGATCCATGACAGACTCCTGACCTCCAGAGCCATGAGATAACAAATCTGTGGTAACATGTAGCAGCAATAGGAAACGGATACACTCTATTTGCTTCAGCCACATGGGTCTTTCAGTTTTTCAAACACACTGAGCTCTTTCATGCCTTAGAACCACTGTCCATGCTCTTCCCACTGTCTGGAATTGTCTGGAATAATTTGTGTTCTTCTAAGTTATTAAATGTCAGGTTCCTTCCTGCTTATAGGGCTCACTGAAAATGTTACCTCCTCAGGGAGGCCTTCCCTGCCCACCCAAATCTAAAGTAGTCACCCCATCACTCTCTCTCACAGTATACTGTTCTTTTCCATCATAAAATGGAAAAACCTGTTATTTGTATTATCTAGTTGTTTGTTTCCTTAGTAGGGCTCATCAGCCCTACTAAACTGTGTGTTCCATGAGGATCGCATCCATTTTCATCATCATTTGTGAACTGTGAACCTGGAATGGATCTTCCATAAAAAATGTGTTAAATGGGTGTTTAATATTAAAGCAATATGGAGTTACACTGTTACCAAGCTTTTAAGCTTCAAATAAATGTCAGAAAGGAAACTGAAACATAGTATGGAGTCCTCAAAAAGAACAAAATGTACGTGATTGTTTTGAAAATTTGAGAGAATATCTTACAAAAAAGGACAGTAAGAGATCAGACTCCTTCGAGTGACATCACAAATTGTGTCATAAGATATTGATTTTAACTGATTAGAAATTCTTTTGCTGACTCTCCAAATTGTATACTTATTGGTTAAAAAAAGAAAAAAAAGCTTTTCAGGTATTGCTAATGATTAACTTTGGAACTAAAATGTCTCATAATTCCTCTTACATTATTCTAGATGAGCTGACATTCAGATGAGTCATAACATTCTATGGCAAGCTATTACAAACTATTACCATTTGTAACTTATTACCATTTGAAACTACTTATCTGTATGAGCTAAAGGTTTTTTTGAAACCACACTGTTAAAGCAAAATACAAAAGTAAATTGGCTACTGAAAGCAGGGTCACAGAAGTATTTGTACACCCATGTCCACAGCAGCATCATTCACAATAGCTGGGGGAAGGAACCCCAAGTGTATATCAGGGGATCAAAAGATAAACCAACTGTGGTTTATACATACAATGGAATATTTTTCTGCCTTGAAAAGGAAGAAAATTCTGACACATGCTACCACACAGATGAACCTTGAGAACATAATGTTAAATGAAATAAGCCAGTCACAAAAAGACAAATACTGTATGGTTCCACTTATATGAGGTACCTAGGGTAGTCAGGTTCAAAGAGACAGAAAGTAGAAGGGTGGTTACCAGGGGCTGGGGTAAGGGGAACTGGGGAGTTATTGTTCAACAGCTATAGAGTTCTAGTTTTTATAAGTTGAAAAGAGTTCTGGAGATTAGTTGCACATCAATGCGAATGTACTTAATACTGCTGCTGCTGCTGCTGCTAAGTCACTTCAGTCGTGTCCGACTCTGTGTGACCCCATAGACGGCAGCCCACCAGGCTCCCCCATCCCTGGGTTCTCCAGGCAAGAACACTGGAGTGGGTTGCCATTTCCTTCTCCAATGCAGGAAAGTGAAAAGTGAAAAGTGAAAGTGAAGTCGCTCAGTCGTGTCTGACTCTTAGCGACCCCATGGACTACAGCTACTTAAAAATAGTTAAGATGTATGGAAGCTTCTCAGAAAACTTAAAATAGAACTACAATATGATCTAGCAATACCACTCTTAGGCATATATCTGGACAAAACTATAATTCAAAATGATACAAGCACCCCTATGTTCATAGTAGCACTAGTCACAATAGCCAAGACATGGAAAACAAGCTAAATGTCCATCAACAGATGAGTGGATGAAGATGTAGCATGTATATACGCTGGAATACTACTTGGTCATAAACAAGAATGAAATAATGCCATTTGAAGCAACATGGATGCAACTAGAGATTATCATACTCAGAGAAGCAAGTCAGAAAGAGAAAGACAAACACCAAATGATAGCACTTATATGTGGAATCTAAAATATGAGACAAATGAACATACTTATGAAGCAGAAACAGACTCATAGACCCAGAAAAAAGACTTGTGGTTGCCAAGTGGGGCAGGGAGGGGTGGCCTGGAGTTTGGGATTAATAGATGCAAATTATTACATGCAGAATGGATAGAGAACAAGGTCCTACTGTGTAGCACAGGGAACTGTATTCAATATCCTGAGATAAACTATAATGGAAAAGAATATATATAACATCTTAAGGAAAAATCTGAGTGAACTTTTTGGCCAACACAATATATGCACAAATAACTGCATATATATAACTGTGCAGCAAAAATTAACACAACATTAGAAATCAACTATACTTCAATAAAAAATAGTTATGATACATTTTATGTCATGTGTATTTTACCAGTTTTTTAATTAACTATTTTTTTAAATTTTATTTTATTTTTAAACTTTACAATATTGTATTAGTTCTGCCAAATATCGAAATGAATCCGCCACAGGTATACCCGTGTTCCCCATAATTAACTATTTTA
This sequence comes from Bos taurus, assembly GCF_002263795.3. Classification (NCBI taxonomy): domain Eukaryota; kingdom Metazoa; phylum Chordata; class Mammalia; order Artiodactyla; family Bovidae; genus Bos; species Bos taurus. The sequence continues at coordinate 118,286,843 of NC_037357.1, forward strand.
ATTGGAGGAAAATTACTTTACATAATGTAATGGATTTTAGCATATATGACATGAATCAGCCACAGGAATACACATGTTTACTGTAATTTAAAAAAAAATTTTAATTTAAAAGACAGTCCACTCTATATGTCACCCCCAGAAAAGCAAATTAAAACAACAGATTACCACTGCATACCTACTAGAACGCCAAAATCTGAACCTTGATGACACCATATGATGACAAAGATGTAAAACAATGGGAACTATCATTCATTGATGGTGGGAAAGGAAAATGGTACAGCTACTTTGGAAGATATCTGGCAGATTTTTACAAAAGAAAATAAGCATTTTCACCACATGATACAGTCATCATTTCTTTGGTATTTACTCAAATAAGCTGAGAAAACAGGTCCACTCAAAAACCTGTATATGGCAATTTATAGCAGCTTTATTCTTAAGTTCCAAAACTTGAAAGCAACCAAAATATTGTTCAGTAGGCGATGAATGCATAAACTGGGGTACATCCAGGCAACTAGATACTACTCAGCCCTGAAAGGAAATGAGCTAGTAAGCCATCAAAAGATATGCAAGAACTTTTAACGTACACTACTAAGTGAAAGAAGCCAACCGGAAAAGGCTACATACTGTACGATTTCAACTATCTGGCATTCTGGGAAAGGAAGAAAAACCTATGGAGACAGTAAAAGATCAGTGGTTGCCAAGGGATTAGGCAGGAAAGATGAATAGGTAGGCTGAAAGGATTTTTAGGGCAGTAAAAATACTCTGTATGATACCATACCATAATACATGTCATTATACATGGATACATGTCATTATACATTTATCGAAGCCCACAGACTGCCAACACCAATGATGAACCATAATAAAAACTATGAACTTTGAATGATTATGATGCGTCAATGTAGGTTCATCAGTTATAACAAATGTACCATCCGGTGGGGATGTCGATAGTTGGGGAGGCTGTGCATGTGTTGGGAAAGGGGTATATGGGATATCTATGTGCCTTCCTATTAATTTTGCTATGAACCTTAAAACTCCTCTAAAAAATAGTCTTTTAAAAATACTAGAAGAAAGGACTTTCCTGATGGTCCAGTGGTTAAGAATCCACCTGCCAATGGAGGGGACACAGATTTGATTCCTGGTCCAAGAAGATTCCACATGCCATGGAGGCACTAAACTCATGTGCCAATTATTCAGCCCATGTTTTAGAATCCATGCTCAGCAACAAGAGAAGCCACCGTGAGAAGACTGCACACTACAGAGTAGCCACTGACCACTGCAATTAGCAAAAGTCTGCATGTATCAACAAAGACCCAGTGCAGCCCCCCAAAAAATGCATAAATATTTTTTAAAATATTAGAAGAAAAATCTTACACAATTATTCATGATAAGGAATGGGGCAGGGGAAACCATGATGGAACTACTGATTTATTTAATATCATGTATGAATCTCAAATTCCTTATGTTAAGTGAAGTAAGCCAGTCTCAAAGAATTGTATATTGCATTATTTCATTTAATGATATTCTGGAATAGTGAAAACTCTAGGGACAGAAAATATATCAGTGGCTGCTACAGTAGGAAGAGAGGGTAACATGAAGAGGTATAGAGGAATATGGGAGGGGTGAAGAAACCATTTTATATCTTGACTGAGCTGATTATTACACTACTGTACATATTTGTCAAAACTCTCAACTCTAAAATAGAAATATGGATTTTACTATATGTAAGTGATACCATAATAAAAATGTAAAAAGTAAAAAATAAAATAAAATTTTTTAATTTAAAAATAAATTGGCTAGTGATATTGACATAAGACTACAACTTATATATGTATAAAGATAAGCACAAATCTATGAATAATGCCAGCTTCTCTACTTTTAGATGTGCTTGAAATTTTTCAATTTTTTTAAAAAAAAGGAAGAGGAGGAGGAGAAAGAGAAGGTTGGTTTATATTCTGCATACAGTGCCCAGGTGAGCCCACTGAAGTCCTCCACCTTGAATAACTCAGCCAGTAACTCAGCCAATGGTGGCTGAGGCTGGAGATATAATGGGGGCAGGAGGACCCTCAGCAGGTGAGGTCTGGAGTTGGTTCTGCTGCTACTGACAGATGACCCACAGTGACTATGTTAATGACTGGACACACAGCACTGGGCACTGCAGTTCTTCCCTAACCTCCACAGTCACCCATACAAAGGTGCTTCAATCACAGGTTCTTGCTTTGTACCCTAGCTCTTTCCTGGAACAGAAGTCTATTCTAAATCTGTCTACCTACCTGAGAGCTTCACAGCCTGCCTCCTTCCTGTCTTTTCCTTTATCATCCTAGACTCTGTGTCCAATTTCTCCCTCAAAGAACAATAATAAAAATATAGCAAGCATCTGAAGAGTACTCGCTGTGTGCCAGGCATAGTTTCAAATGCATTACATACGAGGGGTCATTGACTCCTCACAATAACCCTATGATCTCAGCACCACTTTTACCTCCACTTTGCAGATGAGGAGACTGAGGCACTGACTGGTTGAAGCTGGCACTAAGGGAACAGTGGAGCTGAGATTCAGATGCAGGTACTGGGGGCCCAGAGTTCTTGGCTTCCCACGTTTGGCTATCTATATACCTTTCACAAATAGAACATTCATATCATTTTCTAACAGATCCAGCTTAACCCACCCTTGCTAACTTGCCAAGGCTTCTGAGTGCTTTATTCAAGGTCAATAGCTGTGATGTTCAAGCAGCTGAAACTGGAAAAGCTGCATCCAGAGAAGGCCTGCTGTTGACAGTCTTCCTGGCTCCCTCAGAGTGTCCTAAATCCATGCTTGGTGTCCCCACCCTTGACCTCTTAAGCAACAGGGTGTGTGAGCTGGGAAGGCAATTCTGATCCACACACCAAGTGGTCCAGGGAGCATCTGACATACCTACAGAGTTCATCATAATGGTATTTGACCCATGCTAGAAGTCTCCCACTTGAAGAAAATGAGTACTTGTATGTTGAGGGAGACACAGGGAGGATACATTATAGTGTTACAGATGGAGATGGATTTACTCAGACATTAATAGTATCGAGACAAATTTTCAAGCACACCTGGGAATACATTACTGACATATTACAGGAATACACTGATACATTTTTATTCCCATGCTGCTGCTGCTGCTAAGTCATGTCAGTCGTGTCCGACTCTGTGCGACCCCATAGACAGCAGCCCACCAGTCTCCCCCATCCCTGGGATTCTCCAGGCAAGAACACTGGAGTGGCTTCCCATTTCCTTCTCCAAAGCATGAAAGTGAAAAGTGAAAGTGAAGTCGCTCATTCGTGTCCGACCCTCAGCGACCCCATGGACTGCAGCCCACCAGGCTCCTCCGTCCATGGGATTTTCCAGGCAAGAGTACTGGAGTGGGGTGCCATTTATTCCCATAGCATGCAGGGAACACTTTACCTTTACAATTTGAAAGAAAACTGTATTCCAGGGAATGGAGGGGGGAAGAAGTAGATGAAGGTGGTCAAAAGGCACAAACTTCCAATTATAAGTACTGGGGATAAAATACACAACATGATAAATATAATTCACACTGCTGATGTTATATATGAAAGTTAAGAGTAAATCCTAAGAGTTTTCATCACAAAGGAAAACATTTTTTCGCAGTTCTTTAATTTTGTATCTATATGAGATGGATGCTCACTAAACTTACTGCAGTAATCATTTCATGATGTAGGTAAAGCAACTCATTATTCTGCACACCTTAAACTTACACAGTGCTGTATGTTAATTATATCTCAGTAAAACTGGAAGGAAGCGAGGGAACAAGGAAAGGAGAGAGGGAAAGAAAATGAAAACTGCAATACAAACAGGCAAATCTTTTTATTTTATCTTCTAGACTAAAGCTTAAATTTTTGAAAGTTTCGGGCATCCTCTCATCATTGGTGAGAGGAGAGTATTTTTGGCAAGAAATTAACCAAGATCAAGTCTCTTTTGCTATCATTTACACATCATGTGGCTTACTATTAATATGCTGTGCTGTGCTGTGCTGTGCTTAGTCACTCAGTCATGTCCGACTCTTTGCAACCTCATGGACTGTAGCCCACCAGGCTCCTCTGTCCATGGGGATTCTCCAGGCAAGAATACTGGGGTGGGTTGCAATGCCCTCCTCCAGGGGACCTTCCCAACCCAGGGATTGAACCCAGGTCTCCCGCATTGCAGGTGGATTCGTTACCAGCTGAGCTACCAGGGAAGCCCCATTAACATGCTAATCCTTCCTAAATATATTATATATGCATCAGTTCAGTTCAGTTCAATCGCTCAGTCGTGTCCGACTCTTTGGGACCCCATGAATCACAGCACGCCAGGCCTCCCTGTCCATCGGCAACTCCCAGAGTTCACTCAGACTCACGTCCATCGAGTCAGTGATGCCATCCAACCATCTCATCCTCTGTCGTCCCCTTCTCCTCCTGCCCCCAATCCCTCCCAGCATCAGAGTCTTTTCCAATGAGTCAACTTTAGCATCATTCAGCTTCAGCATCATTCCTTCCAAAGAAATCCCAGGGCTGATCTCCTTCTGAATGGACTGGTTGGATCTCCTTGCAGTCCAAGGGACTCTCGAGTCTTCTCCAACACCATAGTTCAAAAGCATCAATTCTTTAGTGCTCAGCCTTCTTCACAGTCCAACTCTCACATCCATACATGACCACCGGAAAAATCATAGCCTTGACTAGACGGACCTCTGTTGGCAAAGTAATGTCTCTGCTTTTGAATATGCTATCTAGGTTGGTCATAACTTTCCTTCCAAGGAGTAAGCGTCTTTTAATTTCATGGCTGCAGTCACCATCTGCAGTGATTTTAGAGCCCAGAAAAATAAAGTCTGACACTGTTTCCTCATCTATTTCCCATGAAGTGATGGGACCGGATGCCATGATCTTCGTTTTCTGAATGTTGAGCTTTAAGCCAACTTTTTCACTCTCCACTTTCACTTTCATCAAGAGGCTTTTGAGTTCCTCTTCACTTTCTGCCATAAGGGTGGTGTCATCTGCATATCTGAGGTTATTGATATTTCTCCCGGCAATCTTGATTCCAGCTTGTGCTTCTTCCAGTCCAGCATTTCTCATGATGTACTCTGCATATAAGTTAAATAAGCAAGGTGACAATATACAGCCTTGACGTACTCCTTTTCCTATTTGGAACCAGTCTGTTGTTTATATATATATAATTAAAATTTATATATATAAAAACATAAATACATATTTATCTCATTGTTTAAAAGTTAATTCCTCCCAAATTTATTATACATATGTACTGCTGCTGCTGCTGCTGCTGCTGCTAAGTCACTTCAATCGTGTCCGACTCTGTGCGACCCCATAGACGGCAGCCCACCAGGCTCCCCTGTCCCTGGGATTCTCCAGGCAAGAACACTGGAGTGGCTTGCCATTTCCTTCTCCAATGCATGAAAGTGAAAAGTCAAAGTGAAGTCGTTCAGTCGTGTCCGACTCCTATCGACCCCATGGACTGCAGCCTACCAAGCTCCTCTGTTCATGGGATTTTCCAGGCAAGAGTACTGGAGTGGGGTGCCATTGCCTTCTCTGATACATATGTACATACATACACATTTTTATATACATTTGTGTAAACATTTAATACAATGCCAACCAATCCTATAGGTCTGGCTTGGGAATAGGGGGAAATGATTTAAAAGCTCATATGGAAAAATAAATGGCTGCAAATTGATTGCCAGGATACTTTTAAGGGAAAAAATGGTGGAGGATTATCTTGCTCAATATTAAACATTACTGTAAAAATACTAAAACAAAAATAGCCCAGTATTAGCACAGGAATACATAGGTCAGTGGAGTACAATGGAGAGTTCAGAAATAGATCCAAACATATATGAGAACTCAGCACAGGAGCAAAGATTCCACAAAGGAGAAATTTCCACAAATGTGGAATTTCACATCTTTGTCAAAAAGGTTGGATTATTTAATACAGCGGGCTGACATAATTGCTAACTATCCACACAGATGCAAAACTAGATCTTTACCGCATACCATGTAATAAATACAAATCAGAATAATGAGAAAATTTAGTAGAGTTTTATATTATCTTGCTGCTGCTGCTAAGTCGCATCAGTTGTGTCCAACTCTGTGCGACCCTGTAGATGGAAGCCCACCAGGCTCCTTTTAGAGTAGGGTAAATCTTCAGAAGATGGGTAACCCAGGAACCATAAAAAAACAAACAAAAAAGATGTATACTTTTAAGTGTATTTTTTAAATCTTAATTTTTGTATGGCAAGAGACCATAAGCAAGGTGAGACATACTGGGAGAAATAGGCAATTACAAATAGAAGAGGAAATTTAAATAGCTGAAAATTATAAATCATTTAATAAGCTACACAGTCTCATTGGTAGTAAAAGAAATGCAAAATAAAATACAAATTTTTACCCAACAGATGGGAAGGGTGGAGATTAAAAGGCATTTATATCCAGTGATGTTGAAAAGCTGGAAAAACAGGCACTTTTGTATACTATTGGTAGAAGTATGCTACAAATTTTTTGCAAAGTTTATAATGTCAAATAAATAACAATAAGTAAATGTCAAATAAATAAATGTCAAAATTAAAAATATACATGCCTCTTTTCCCATTGGGGAATCTATTCCTTGGAAATTAAAGCAATAATACTTAAGAATACTTAAATACAAGCAAGAAAGCTTATTGGGATATTTCAATGGCAAAAGAATAGCAACAAACTGAATCTCCACCAAGAAAGGAATAGCTTGAATTAACTGCAGCTCATTTATCCATATAATCAGGTTATACAATGTAATTAACATTATACTTATTTTAAAAGAATGCTGAAGAAACAATGTGCCTTTACAATGGAGAAGTTTAGTGGTCACTACCTTAACCAAGGGTTTCTCTGATGGCTCAGCGGTAAAGAATCCACTTGCAGTGCATGAGATGCAGGAGAGAGATCCAGGTTTGATCCCTGGGTCAGGAAGGTCCTGGAGGAGGAATGGCAACCCAATGCAGTATTCTTGCCAGGAAAATCCCATGGACAGAGGAGCCTGGCGGGCTACAGTCCATGGGGTTACAAAGAGTTGGACATGACTGAGCAACTACACACAAAGTACCATCAAATTATTTGGAGTAGGACAGTCTGATGTCATATGACAGAAGTACACAGAATCATCTACAAACTATTCTGGCCAAATATGGAAGTTTTTTTCCTACTTGAAAGTGAAACTCAAAGTGTTAGTCGCTCAGTCGTGTCCAGTTCTTTGTGACCCAGTGGACCGTAGCCCGTCAGGCTCCTATGTCCATGGGATTCTCCAGGCAAGAATACTGGAGTGGGTAGCCATTCCCTTCTCCAGGGGAACTTCCCAACCAGGGATCAAACTCAGGTCTCCCGCATTGCAGGCAGATTCTTTAGTCAGTCAGAAGGCAAGCCCCTTTTTTCTCCTTAGCCATTGCCAAATGTTTTGCTAAATTCCAAGAAACACAGGGATTAGAAAAATAAGTTAAACAACACCCTCAAGAAATAATCAGATAAATAAAAAATGTGGGATATTCTGCAAGACAACTGAACTGGTCTCTTGCAAAGACTAAGATTAAGGGGGAAACAAGGTTGTAAACTATTCATGGAAATGCGTGAACTTTGATTGGATTCTTGTTCTAAAAAGGTAGCTATAAGAGTATTTCAGGCATGATTAGGGAAATCTGAATATAAAGTGGATACAGGAAGATAAAATATTTGTTGAATTTTTTAAGGTATGATAATGGTTCCCCTGGAGGAGGGCACGGCAACCCACTCCAGTATTTTTGCCTGGAGAATCCCCATGGACAGAGGAGCCTGATGGGCTCAGTCCATAGGGTCGCAAAGAGTTGGACACGAATGAAGTAACTTAGCACAGCATGCAATGGTCTTCTGAGGATGTATGAGAAGGTACTTATTTTGCTAGAAAACGCAAGCTGAAGCATTTATGGCAAGGTATCCTAATGCCCAATTTACTCTGTCTCAAATGACTCAGAAAAAAAATTAGGTTACACTGTATCAAAACTGCTGTTTTGGCATGCGGCAGTTGAGTGTTAACAACTTTACATGGCACGCCCTGACAAATGGGTGGAGGGGAGCATGCACACAAACACAGCAAAATGTTAACAATAACTGCATCTGGATGAAGGTCGCGTAGGTCTCCATTATTATTATTTCACATTTTCACAATGAAAACCAAAGAGAAAAAGCTGACCTACATCCATTGGCCTGGATGGATCAACGATATATTATTTGGATTTCTTATTTTAATGCTTAGAAACTTATAGAGAAGAGACCCATCAATGAGTGGATTAGGGGACAACCTATATGTTTCTATGTATATGTCCAACCATGATGAAGAGTATTCACTGTGAATTAAGCTATTAACATTGTTTATCTGAATAGAGGACAGCATTCAGAAACAGATAAATAACTTATGAAAACTTAATTTGCTTTATGCATCAGGTGGCCAAAGTATTGCAGTTTCAGCTTCAGCATCAGTCTTTCCAATGAATATTCAGGACTGATTTCCTTTAGGATGGACTGGTTGGATCTCCTTGCAGTCCAAGGGACTCTCAAGAGTCTTCTCCAACACCACAGTTCAAAAGCATCAATTCTTCAGTGCTCAGCTTTCTTCACAGCCCAACTCTCACATCCATACACGACTACTGGAAAAACCATAGCGTTGACTAGTTTTCTTTAACAGGAATCGTTTGTTCATACAACCTGTCCTTTGTTGTAAAACTCCTATATATTCCTAGCTTACCCCTCACCTTCTGGAGCAGTTCTCTTAAGGTTACTTGAGATGTTGCCTCCTATGCTTGAAGTCCTAAAAATTCCCATAGAATAAAACATAACTCTCAACTTTCAGATTGTGAATTATTTTTAGTTGGGTCAATAAAGATATCTCCCAGGATTTTTAACCCTGTATTTTCATTTAGATCAGGGCTTGGCAAACTATATCCTATAGCCAAATCTACTCTCTACCCATTTTTTGGCTTTATGCTTCATGCTTGTATAAGAGCAAAAAGCAGGAATTATAACGCAAATGGGCACAGTAAAGGACAGGAACCCATTTTTGTAAATAAAGTTGCATTGGAACACAGCCACGCCCATTCACTTACAAGTGTCTGTGGCCAATTTTACGATTCAATGGCAGTTGGTGAATAGTTGTGAAAGACTGTATGGCCCTCAAAGCTTAAAATATTTATGATCAGGTCCTTTGTGGAAAAAATTTTGCTGATCCTTTATTTACATGATCAGCTTAACTGATGTCCTGGGTACCTGAATGGTGTGCCTTATAATGGAAGGCTATTATCTTATTTCAGTGTGCTAGTCTTCAAATGAGGAGAAGGCAATGGCACCCCACTTGTACTCTTGCCTGGCAAATCCCATGGATGGAGGACCCTGGTAGGCTGCAGTCCATGGGGTTGCAAAGAGTCGGACATTACTGAGCGACTTCCCTTTCACTTTTCACTTTCATGCATTGGAGGAGGAAGTGGCAACCCACCCCAGTGTTCTTGCCTGGAGAATCCCAGGGACGGGGGAGCCTGTTGGGCTGCTGTCTATGGGGTCACACAGAGTCAGACACGACTGAAGTGACTTAGCAGCAACAGTCTTTTTTTTTTTTTTTTTTTTTTAGCAACAGTCTTAAAATGAATGTATAATCATTTTGACCAGAATAAGACTGCTTTAATTCTGACCTAGTGAAAAAAGAATATAGGTAGACTTAAAAATCAGCTTCCAAAAGGCAACATCGTCCTTTAAGTTAATATTGATAATGTAAACGTTGTTCACACACTTTGCTAGTGTTTCATATATATTGCATGATTTGGCTTTATGAGTGTATAAGAGCAAAAAGCAGGAGCTATAACTCGGATGGGCACAACAGAGGACAGAAACAGTATGGACCTAACAGAAGCAGACAATATTAAGAAGAGGTGGCAAGAATACACAGAAGAACTATACAAAAAAAGATCTTCATGGGGAAAAAAAAAAGATCTTCATGACCTAGATAATCATGATGGTGTGATCATTCACCTAGAGCCAGACATCCTGGAGTGCAAAGTCAAATGGGCCTTAGGAAAATCACTATGAACAAAGCTAGTGGAGGTGATGGAATTTCAGCTGAGCTATTTTAAACCCTAAAAGATGATGCTGTGAAAGTGCTGCACTCAATATGCCAGCAAATTTGAGAAACTCAGCAGTGGCCACAGGACTGGAAAAAGTCAGTTTTCATTCCAATCCCAAAGAAAGGCAATGCCAAAGAATGCTCAAACTACCACACAATTTGCACTCATCTCACACGCTAGTAAAGTAATGCTCAAAATTCTCCAAGCCAGGCTTCAGCAATACATGAACTGTGAACTTCCAGATGCTCAAGCTGGTTCTAGAAAAGGCAGAGGAACCAGAGATCAAATTGCCAACATCTGTTGGATCACTGAAAAAGCAAGAGAATTCCAGAAAAACATCTACTTCTGCTTCATTGACTACACTAAAGGCTTTGTGTGGAAAACAACAAACTGGAAAATTCTCTAAGAAATGGGAATACAACTAAATTAATTTTAAAAAAGAAAAGAAATGGGAATACCAGACCACCTTATCTGCCTTCTGCAAAACCTGTATGCAGGTCAAGAAGCAACAGTTAGAACTGGACATGAAACAATGGACTGGTTCAAAATTGGGAAGGCTGTATATTGTCACCCTGCTTATTTAAATTATATGCAAAGTACATGAGAGGAAATGCTGGGCTGAGTGAAGCACAAGCTGGAGTCAAGAATGCCAGCAGAAATAACAATAACCTCAGATATGCAGATGACACCAACCTTATGGCAGAAAGTAGAGGAACTAAAGAACCTCTTGATGAAGGCGAAAGAGAGAGTGAAAAAGCTGGCTTAAAACTCAACATTCAAAAAATGAAGATCATGGCATCCAGTCCCTTCACTTCATGGCAAATAGATGGGGAAACAGTGGAAACAGTGGCAGACTTTATTTTCTTGGGCTCCAAAATCACTGCAGATGGTGATTGCAGACATGAAATTAAAAGATGCTTACTCCTTGGAAGGAAAGTTATGACCAACCTAGACAGCATATTAAAAAGCAGAGACATTACTTTGCCAACAAAGGTCCGTCTAGTCAACGCTATGGTTTTTCCCATGGTCACGTATGGATGTGAGAGTTGGACTGTGAAGAAAGCTGAGTGCCGAAAAATTGATGCTTTTGAACTGTAGTGTTGGAGAAGACTCTTGAGAGTCCCTTGGACTGCAAGGAGATCCAACCAGTCCATCCCAAAGGAAATTAGTCCTGAATATTCACTGGAAGGACTAATGCTGAAGCTGATGCTCCAACACTTTGGCCACCTGATGCGAATAGCTGACTCATTAGAAAAGACCCTGGTGCTGGGAAAGACTGAAGGCAGGAGGAGAAGGGGACAGCAGAGGATGAGATGGTTGGATGACATCACCAATTCAGTGGACATGAGTTTGAGCAAGCTCCAGGAGATGGTGAAGGACAGGGAAGCCTGGCGTGCAGCAGTCCATGGGGTCGCAAAGAGTTGGACATGACTGAGCGACTGAACAACAACAAATGACTCATGTTATGATAGCATATAACAAAAATAACACTACAGTCCACTTATGGTCCTTTTTTCTCTTAAAAGGGTCTGAATATGTCTGAAAAGCTCCATAATAAAAGTGTAGTTAATTAATTACACAATTAAAGGGAATAAAATTTACTCATAGTTGAGAAATATTTCCTTTTAGTGTTGAAATCGCAGCCAAGGAAAGAGAAGCTAAGAAAATTCTTTCTAGGTCTAATTATGCAAGCTGAATCATTGATTCAAACTTGTTTTATATTTTATATATTTAAATAATATACTATAGTATATCATGGAACTTCCTTCCTTGGAGTTCTTTTTTCTAAGAGACTCAGAACTTCCAAGGGCAGGCTTAGCCCATCTTCCCCTCTGATTTAGACAATGGCCTATTCTAAATCATTTCCAGATTCCCTCCCATATTTTGAATTTATAATTGAGAAGTAAATTCCTCTTACTTTCACACACAGTCCAAACACTTCACACACAACTCACAAACACCAACACTTAGTTTATATCCTAAACTTGAGAACAGCACACACCACTGCTTTTCAGCTTCTAATGGAGATATTTCAAGGGTGATATTTTCTCCAAACAAACTAAAAAGCAGGATTTTTTTTTTCCTTTAAAGCCATTACATGTAGGCATACTTTCAAACACTTCTTAAACGAGCACTGGCAAAAATTAACCTCCACAAGGACCTGGTTAACTAACACATCCTGCAAAACGCAGTCTGATTCCTTTGCCTCTGCCTCTCAGCGTGCTCCTCAATCTGAGAAGCCTGTCTGCAAGGAAGATGATGCAATAATCATGTGTCTACAATTCCATTATGGTATAATTAATCTTAATTACACATTAAATTCTGCCTGAATTAAAAGACTCACATAGCTTGAATCTTGTTTGTGTTGCCTCTAATTTTACCATGTTATTTTGAGAAATGTAAAATAATAAACCTTCTAAAGCAAAATGGTGACTTTAGGGACCCTGTTCTTTGGGGCTCTTAACAGTTCTTGGTCGGCCCAGGCCATTTTTCCCATTCGCCCAGGACCAGGTGAGGAGTGTTCGGCGTCCCTTTCTCCCATTCCCAGGCTGGGAAGCAGTCAGCACGTGGGAAAGGAAGTGGGGATTACACGGCCAGTCACCTGACAGCAGTGGGCGTCACCTGCCCAGCTCTGTGTGTTTCTGTTACTCTTCATTGTTCTGAAGGCTGACTAGCGATTTGGCATTTGGCTCCTTTTCCGTGCACCATTGTGAGAATTTCCTGGGTTCTCTTTCAATCTTCCCTCTCTTGCTTTCACAGGCACTTATTAACCTTTTTGGAGCTTCTCCAGGCACACCCAGCAACTCCTACAAGAGCAAAGGATCTTCTTAGAAGGCAGAAAGCTGCACCCATGGCAGCACCTTTATTATGGTACAATTCAGACACAGCCTGTATTATCTGTGAGGCCAGTATCGTGAGATCGTTTTTTCTGTTTGTACCTACTAAACCATGATGCAAATGAGGGCTTTTTCCCCCTGTGGAAACAGGAATTCCAAAGTTCAACATCTTGCAGAGGGGGAAGAAAAAAGTCTGGAACTATAAGAAACTCTTTGACTCTAGAAGCATAAAAACTGAGTCGTGGTTTATACATTTTAGCATAGCACATTTTGACACTGAGAAGGACACATTTTGCTTCTCTTTAACAGAAAAGAAAATGTTCACTAAGAGCCATGCACCTAAAGTGGAAGGCTACCCACAGCACCATGGTCTGTGTTTTATGAAAAACTCTCAGCAGAACAAAAGTGGCAAGAATCCTGGCCAGTGCCCTGTGAAAAGGAGGAAGATGCCAAACGGCTGCCATGAGGATAATGAAAGTGTATGGTGGCTAGGAGGTATCGTGTGCAAGCCTATCCACTTCATGAAGGCCAGCAGTAGATCCACATCTTTCCTAGATAATGTGGTGAAGTAGAACATTCCTCTGTGCAGGGACCTTTAAAATCCCAGAGAAATGTTTGAACTTAGTCTCTTCTTGTTTCCTATATTTTCCAGGGTAGCTGTCAAATCATAAAGCTTCCCTTTATAGAAGACATACCATATTCATAGATTGAAGGACTCATTATAGAGATGTCAACTCTCCCCAAGAGAGGCCAGAAACATATCCATACATGTACTGTCACCTGATTTATGGAAAAGGTGGGAGCTACAGGAGTACTATTGATATGATTTTTCCTTGATCTGGGTCCTGATGACATCAGTCTCAAGTTTGTGAAAACTTAAGAAGCTGTTCTTGTAGGATATACACAATTTTCTATTTATATATTGTTCTTCAATTATGTTTTCAATCCCTTTGAACCTCAATAAGAGTTCAAATGAATTTTTCAAAGATTAAACTGTTAGTGTTCAAAGCAAAAAAATAAAATATTCAAATTTTGCATTAATTCAACAGTGATTTGGCTCTTAGTTGGTCTTTTAAAGAGTCTTAAATAGTTTACTTCTTTTAAATATCTAGGTACTTGAGCTGCTTATCTGCCCCACTCCTTTTCCTACCCATATACTTTAAGACAAACACGACACTATCAACAGGTCTTTTCTATCACGCACTTAAATCTTGCGCCCAGGATCCTTTGCTCCAGACACTGTATCAAACTTCTTTGTTCATAGAAAACAACTAGAACGATTACACTGCAGGAAAATTATAACCTAGTGAGTGCTAAAAAGTCTTATTTCCAATGTTCCCTCTTTGCCCTCTGAGAAAATTCTTCCCCTGTCTTCAGAGAACATACTGTTCTTCCTAAAGGCCACTGGTACTGGACCTGTTACATCCTCTGTGGTGAAGTCACTTCTCTTTAGCTGAATGCTTTCACAGATAACAAGTAGGTTTTGCGGGGCACCTTGTAAGCGAGTAATGATCATTTATTACTTAGCTCCACGTGGAAATCTGCAACCCAAGACTCACTGTAGTCAATAAATAGTGGAAAAGAAGGGCATTCTGGCATGAAGACTGTTTATATGTTATACTGGATTTGTGCTCATATTCCATGAAACTTATTGAAGAGACTGGGAAATTTGATTGCTTTCTATTTCTGGAATTCTACTCACCGACAGGCCCATCCCCAAACTGCAAGATGCATGGCTCTGCATATCGTGTGCCTCTGCAAAAGGAGGGGCACAGACAATGGCAACACGAAGATATATTAAAAAATACATAATGTAACTTGTCTTAATATACTTTTCTGAGTCTAAAAATATGCCAGACCAAAAGAAACATATTTACATAAAAAGCAGACAAGGTCAAATAACAAAGAAAGCCCTTAATTAGTTGTAATCAACTTTAATTTGCATACCGTATATAATTCCTAAATGATTGTTAATAATAACTTTATATAATGGACTTCCAATTTTCATGAAAATGGCACATTTTGATAAGCAGACACAAAACCCTAGTACTAATAAGGTTTAATTTGCATACATTAGACTGATTATCCAAACAAAAGGATTACAGTATTACTTCTCCATACCTTTATGTCCTTATTATGCACATTTATTAACTTCACAAAAGCTAGCTGTTAGTGACAAACAATAGCCATGGTTCAAAGAGAAATCTAAGGAATGAATAAGGTACATTTTAATGCTAAGGAGCAAAGTTTATACATCATAAATGCTGGATTTAACTCTTGGTTGGCTAAAGAGGCTAAAATCCCACGAGGGGTGCTTACTCCTCTGAATAAGCCATGTGTTTGTTACCTGAGAAATAAAGCCCCTAACACACTTCATCACTCCATTTTCATAATGAATTTATCCCAAGCTCGGAAGCCCCAACACTGCAGTACACTGAGTATTCACGAACAGCCACAGAATGAAGCTTTTGCGTAGTTCTAGGGTGCGGTGTTAATAAATATATTTCAACAAGCTTAGTTTTCAGCCGAGTAAATAATAATATAGGTGGCATTAGTATTGATATCGGTTCCTAATGGTATCATTTATACCCTGCAATTAAAGTTTAAGCACTAAATAAAGCATTATTAGGAAATCTGGGTTGGCTTTTCTTACATGTGAACACAAATGAAGCTCATGAGTGTTTGGAGAAGTGCCAAAAAACTTGCAACTTCACCACAAGCTACTTCAGGGGTTTTTCTCCACGCTTTTGCTACTTGGCAAGATACAGAATTAGAGCACCAGGAAATGGTTTCCAAAGAAGGCAAGAGGAACTGGAAGCCCCAGGAACTGAACTGAACGTCGCCAAGGTTAACTCCGACCTTATGCACATAAGAGCAAAGATAAACGCTGTCTGGAAGAAATGCGTCCAGCTCAAAATCCAGTTAGATTCTCGCTAGCGTTGTGCTGAATATTCTGTGCTTGAAATTCAAAAGAAAAAGACACCCTAGCTGAAGGAGAAAAGACTTTAAACCTCCCTGTGTTTCCCCTAAACTGCTGCTCCCTGCTCAGAGCCCCAAAGCACTACCAAGGGCTGGGTTAGGAAGGAGACAGGTTTTAACTGACAATCCTGCATTGAACAGGATTCTCCCAAGTTTCACTCTTGCATTTCCAGAAGCTAGAAACTGCTCGATTTAAGGGATGTGTCCAATGCCCACTTGTCAAACGACTGAACACTGTACAGGAAATGCTGGCGTGAATGACTGAACAGGAAGCTCTGGCTCTGGGCTGCCCTGCCCTACTCCCCACCTCAGATACGGCTTCGCCAATGGATGTTCATCATCTTTCTTTGATCAAGTGTTCTAGGAGCTTCCTTCAATTGCTACAGGTATTTGAGGTGAAACATTCTTAAGTCAAAATCAGACCAAAAGACTAACATAAAATTGCGCTTGTCAAAGTGAACAAAGTTGCAATGCATTTTGTTTTTCCCAGTATGAATTTAGAGCCTTTAAGCCATTTTCAAATTGGACACGTAGTAGCGAACAGTTCTCCACCATTTGGTGTAACCACCACCATGCAGGAAGGACCCATAACAAAGCGACCGAAAAATGCTACTGCTCTGAATACAGCCATTATCATGATCTCAGGGTAGTTAGAAAAACTTTTGAAATACCAGAATGAAACAAGAATTAGTGTTATTTGCTTAATAAACTTGGAGAAGGAAATGGCAATCCACTCCAGCACTCTTGCCTGGAAAATCCCATGGACGGAGGAGCCTGATAAGCTGCAGTCCGTGGGGTCGCAATAAACTGACATAAAACGGTGATGGTGCCTCTAACCAATACTATCAATATTTTGCCAATCCCAAAGTTATTACCTGAATGTGCTCAAGATATCCCCACTGACTTCAGCAGGGTCACTCCTACACACAGAACAACAGAGAACTGTGGTCCTGAAAATTAATATTTACATGGCAACTTTCTTTCCACCAACTCAAAGGCTGAACGCTTTAATCACAGTGTTATGTCCTCAGTGATCTCTCTCTTCAAATTGAGGAACCCCTGGCCCAGCTGGTTCAGGGCACATTCCTTCTAGCCAGGGGGGCATTCCTTCTAGCTGGGGGAGGGGAGCACGGACCCCCTCCTCCCTCCCAGGCCACTGAAAGGGAGGCTGCGCTTCTTCACTCAGACCCATCACAAAATCATAATATAACAACTACAATAACGTGAGACAGGAAACCAAGTGGGAACCCAACTTCCATTAGCATTTCCTTTGCTCAAACGGAGCGCACAGACTCCCAAAGAAATAAATCCACACTCTCTTTCTACCTTTTCTCTGTGCACTGTGGAAGAGAAATAAAGATCTCTTTGTCCCTTCAGATGGGCGGCTTTTCATGAGCGATGCTGCAGAGCCGAGAGCACTTCAGACTCTGCGGAGAACAAAGGCCAGCTTGCCTACTTACCTGATTACGGAGAAATGTCCCTCTTTAACAGTGTATTCGCCTAGTACACCAGCTGCCACCGGGATTCAATCACATTCCAGCAAGACTTCTAACAAAGGTATGAAACCCACCCAAACTTAGAAGATGAAAACTCACAGAGTGAAAACATATGCAGATTCTTGTCCTGTTAATCCCACGTTCCAATCCCCAGATCACTGGGGCCTAAAGGGGCTAGCTAGGGCTGGAGCCAGGCTCCAAATGAATCATTTAAAACATTCAGGTTCTGTGCATACCATTGTATCTCATCTACTTGCATGAGGATATAAATGCATTGTACATCAGTTTGCCTGGGATATGACGCTACTGAACCTACCATCTTGAGCGTGCTAATTCCATTATGTAATATTTTTCTTTCCTCTCAGTCAAGACTTATCCAATTCTTCTCTTCACCCAGCACAGTATTGTCTGAGAGGTAAAAACTAAACTACCTCATTAAGGTTAAAAATGCTAGATGGAAAAAAAAAATGCTAGATGGAAGCAAATCCTTCTGTTGAATTTCTAAATGCCTTTTAGAAATTTTGTGCTTAATATTTCCTGTCCTTTTTCTTAGCTCAGGATTCCAGTTTGTGAAACTGAGGTTGTCCTTATAGCATATCCAAGTGAACGAGTTTTTAAGGGGGAAAGAAAGCGTTTGGCATACACAGATCTGATGTTACCACACCAGGTGACGAAACAATGATATTCCCAGGGATATTTTACATATGCCTGGGGCGATCATGAATCCCACTGCACCCTGGACAGTGCTAGCTGCTGCCTGGAGAACTATTAATTGCACCTCTTTTCACAATTCAAAGTGTCCTGGCTTGGATGATAAATTATATAGTCCATTTAAGCTATTTCCCATCAGTAGCATATGTAAGCAAGTATTGAGTAACATAATTCATGGATGTCTATGCGGAGGGTCCTTCTCAATTTCTAAAGCAGAAGTTCAACTTCACATTGATAAACCATAGTATTGAAACTGAGCAGGACCCTGTGGGATACAAAAGCCTTTCCGTGTCCCCCTTCTCTTGTTTGTAGGAAGAAGACTTCAGCCTCCAAGACCTTCCCTGAGTTCCAAAGGACAGCCTCAAACAGTTTCTAATCAGGGACAGGAGAGGATGTGGAGACAAGGGAGGGGCCAGCCAAGAAACAGTGGAGCAGCAGAATGGGGCACCGTCCTGGCTCCTCCTCGAGGAACACACTCGCCCCACCCAGCTGGGGGATGGTAACTTCAGGCTGAGCACAGGATTCCTGGAGCACCGCCCCATTACCTCCTCACCCACCAATGAGAACAAAGTCACAGGCTCTTCAGCCCTCACCCTAAATTTTGCCTTTGAAAACTTCTCCCTGAAAACCATAAAAGTTCACGTTTTTGAACACCAACCTCCTGTTCTTCTTGCTCAGCCCTGCAATCAACCTTTCTCTGCTCCTGACTTTGATACTTCAGTTTGTTTGGCCTCACAAAGGTGCGTTCAGGAACACTATACTGATACTTTGTATCAACATTTCATATTGACACTAACATTTTAAAATCACTTTCAAGTACTTTGACTTTTTCTTCTTGGTCCATGCCAGACCCCTATAGTGTGAGCAGCTAAGACACAGATCATTCATGTGCCTCCTACTCTAGAGGTGCTATTTCTAGTAAACTGTAATAGAAACCTAGATCTGACACTCTAGAACTGAACCTAGAACTGAAAACCATAAAAGTTTTCTCCCTGAAAACCATAAAAGTCCACATTTTTGAACACCAACCTCCTGTTCTTCTTGCTCAGCCCTGCAATCAACCTTTCTCTGCTCCCGACTCTGATACTTCAGTTTGTCTGGCCTCACAAAGGTACTTTCAGGAACACTATACAGACACTCTTCGATACATCTTTCAGCTTGTTATTCTAAGTTTCTACTCAAGCTTACTTTGCTAGCAAAAGGAGGACTTGGAAACAAACCCTACAGTTTTTTATGACTTTTTTTACAAGAACTGAATTTCTTATCTCTCTGGATCAAATCAAGATCCACAGACTAAAACAAGATCTGTTCATTACATTAAAACAAGACTTTTTAAGTTATAAAGTCAGTGAAGTTTGGACAGTAGAAGGAAAGGGACTCAGGATGGTGTTTATGAGCCTTTACTCAGGATGGTGAATTCAGACAAGTTGTTAAAGTCTTGAAGCTCTGTCCTTTAGATTAAAGAGAAATGCGTTGCCACACAAATGTTTTCCACCATGGGCACTTCCTAAATCATATCTCACTAGTAGTTTCTTTACATCCATCCTACAGGCACCAGGACCTGGGTCACCGCAGAGCACTGAAGACTCCATGTCCTCCTGCCTTGGCTTTCCGGACATCACGCCCTCCTGGTTCAACCCCTCTGGTCACTGCACATCCTTCTCTACCAGACTCTTGAATTTCTGCGTTCAACAGGATTCAGCTCTCAGCTTGGTGGGAGACACTCTTCCCTTCAAATGACAGAGGTGAACCACTTCTAATGCATGTGTTTTATTTGGCTCCGATCAACTTTTTAAATAGAGGCAGCATTTAAAACAAAGACATTTTGTGGTAGAATCCAGATTCCTGGTCTCAACTGAAAATCCATGTAATTCTCATATGGCAATATACAGCTAGAGTAGACAGTCCCAGTCACTGACTCAAAATATGCCTCTGCCTTGCATCCTCATGTGTTACCTGTCTGGCCCCTCTAGGCACTGGAGTTTGCAATCTTGGTTCCACACGCCTACGACAGCTTCAGGGACCATCTCTCTGCAACTAACAATATTCATTTGGACATTTTCTGATGCCCAGCTCCACACGCCTGAGTGTCCTAAGGCCCAGACCACACATCTGTATGTCCATTAAGGTCCAGACATACACATCACATGTCCTCTGTGTTTACCCTTAAACATATATGTCCTCTGTGGTCCAGGGCCACGTATCCAGTGGCCTGCCCAACATCTCCAACTGAATGATACAAACAAGGGCATCTCATATGCAGCATCTCCAAAACTGCTCTTTCTCCCAAATCTGACCACCAGTGTGGTTTATCTCAGGAAAAAAAATATTTCAAGGTAGACCTCTGAGACATATAAGACACCACTGTATCCTTCAAACTCTACATTCAATAATCATGAAGTTCTATTGACTTACTTCCAAAGTATGTTTCTAATGCTTCCATCTTCACTTAATCCACCATGGATCATACCACCATCATTTCCATCCTAAACTGTGCAGTCATTTCCTAATGGGTCTTCCCACATGTATACTCTGCACCCTCCCAATCCATTACCCTGATTAAAATTTCTCAGTGGCTTCCCATTATCTTGCATCCTTAACGAGAACCTCCAAATCCTTTATGGGCTGACCCTCTAAATTCTTTCAGTACCATTTACCCTGAACATTCTCCTCTACAACTTCACTGGTTTTCTCCTTAGTTTTTTAGGATGCAGCATTCTTTCCCACTGCAAGGCCCTCTGACTAACTCTTCTCTCTCCCGACACTTACTATCCACCTCTACCCTCTTCACTGTCTTGGGAGATGAGCATAACCCTGGGATAAGGCCCAGCCCCGGGTGTTTCTCAAACGCCCTGGGTTTAGCGATGCACTCTAAAGATTAAGCACCACTGATGGAGATCACGTGGCTGATAGCTCCTGCTAGGTCTCAAGTCTCTCACTTCATTTAGAAAGTCTGCCCTGACCCTCACAATACTGTGGTCAGATCCCCCTGCGGTTTATGTTCATAGCACAAAGTACTTGTCTCGGACAATACATACAGTGAGTAAACTAATTAGTTATCTGTGTAGTCACCGTTTCGTGTCTCTGCAACAGATTGCAGTATCTATGAAGCTAAAGACCAATTTTGTCTTATTTACTTTGAGCCACAGTGTATGGAGGAAAAACGGAGAACACACTTTAACAAGGAAACATTCGCCTCTTTTGACAAGCCCTCGAGGCTTTAAAAACAAAATCGACCTGGACATTCTCTGCCTAGACGTTTGGATATCTAAATTTGACACCTTATTTTAGGTTGAGAGCCCAGAACGTGCATTTCAGAGGAGACACTCACCGACAGTGGTGGGCGGCTGAGATTGGGCAGTGTGAAATTAACCGCTGCGCGCTGCGGGAGAGGACCCACTGGCCTTAGGCTGGCTTGTGTGCTGTGGAAAAGCAAGGCCCTTATAGCCATTTTACGGCTCTGGGTCCGTGGGGAGCCCAGAGTTCTTCTGGCCTCAGACCACTTGTGCTTTGTGGAAGTGAGAAACCTCTCGGCTACCACCCTTCTCTGCACGGATGGAAAGGACTGTCGCGGTCACAGACAGGACCATCCACTAGAGTTCTGCTGTTCATTTTACCCCCAGTCTGCCCAAGTGCATAAGACAAGCACTGAGGGCTAAACCCGGCTTCAGCCGGCAAACATGCTGTGGACACATACTGCCTTCTGGCCACCTTACAGGCCTGCCTCAGAGCGGAACCAAGAGCTCTTCCTGCTAACAACATGCTCGTATGCTGAGGAGGTGGGAACCTTCTCGGCCATCGTCCTTCCCTCTTGCAGGTCCATCCAATTCCCTTCCGGCTACCCGCTGATGATTACTGGGGAACCAATTAGAGGGCCCTCTGACCGCCAGCTGGCCTAAAATCCACAGATCCTTCAGGACCCCAGCTTGCGGCAGATGGGAAAACTAAGCACCTTCCACTCTTAGGCCCCCAGGGTGCTGTGGAAGACAAATGCCTTTTGGTGACTGTTCTTCCGCAGCACCCTGGTGTCCCGGAGGGGCTTCTGGTCTCCAACCTGACTCAACGCGTGGGTTCCGCAGGTCATTCTATCCCCCAGCCTCTCTGTGTGCTGGGGAACCATGAGCCATTCTAGAAATTCTCCTGCCCAGAGCTCTGCACTAGTTTTTAGCCACCATAGCGGCCTCACATGCTTTAGAGCCAGAGCCCATCATGCCTTTGACACCAAGCACATTTTGAAGAAGCAACCCTTTCAGCTACCGTCCTCCTGACCCGCTGGTGTCCTGAGGGCCCTTCCTGTCAGAAACCTTGCCACCCACTTGAGTTCCGCAGGTCCTTTGGACCATTCGTGCTGAGCAACACAGAGTAAACTGACATCACTGGACTCTGTGCTTTGGAAATGCTAGCCCTTTAGGGATTCCCTGGTGGCTCAGATGGTAAAGAGTCTGTCTTCAATGCATGGGACACCTGAGTTTGATCCCTGGGTTGGGACAATCCCCTAGAGAAGTGAAGTGAAGTGAAGTCACTTAGTCGTGTCCGACTCTTTGCAACCCCATGGACCATAGCCTACCAAGCTTCTCCATCCATGGGATTTTCCAAGCAAGAGTACTGGAGTGGGTTGCCATTTCCTTCTCCAGAGGCTCTTCCCAACCCAGGGATCGAACCCAGGTCTCCCGTATTGTAGGCAGACGCTTTACCATCTGAGCCACTAGGGATGGAAATGGCAACTCACTCCAGTATTCTTCCTTGGAAAATCCCATGGATGGAGGAGCCTGGCAGGCTACATACCATGGGGTCACAAAGAGTTGGATACAACAGAACGACTTCACTTTCACTTTTACCTTCAACCTTTAATACTAGAACTCTCTAGTTTTAGCCAGGCACATAGCTGTACAGAATAAATATTATAGTTCCAATCCTCCCTTGCAACTAAGTGTGATGGTATGTCTAAGTTCTGAGCATTGAGATATAAGAAGAAGCAATGTATGCAACTCCTAAACCAAGCCCCAAAATGGTTCCCTTCCCCCTTCCCATTGGCTGCTAGAGCTCCAGCCATCACATCTGTCTGGGCAGCAAGTTTGAGGAACAGAGAAAAAGCTGTGCCCCCTTTCTTTTACGGTGACTTCCTAGAAACACCACTCAACGTGTCCTCATCCAGAATTTAGTCAAACTGGCTGCTCTTCCCTGAAAGAGGGGCCAAGAAATGTGGTCTTTCAGCTGCACTACAATGTGTGAAGGTAAAAATCAGTGTTTGGTTACTCAAGGACAAATGGAGTGCTTTCCCTCCCTAGTAAACTGCCCTAAAACTTAGTGTCTTAAAATAACAACCACCAAAAAATAAGTAAAAATAGCAATAACCATTTTGTTCTCTCTCATGAGTCTGTGGGTAGAATGGGCTCAGCTAGGCAGTTCTGCTGCTGGTTGCACACAATGGCAGTCAACTAAGATTGCTGGGACCACCTCACTCTCATCATGGTCTCATGGCCTCTCCTCTCCATGTGATCTCTCTCTAATGGCGTGGCCTAAAACACCAGAAGAATGGATATCTGGAGACAATTAGCAGCCGTTGTCTCATGTCTCTTTAAGACAAACAAGACAAATCATCTAACAAACTAAGAGAGGACCACTGCTATATAAAACTCATGAAAAGAAACATTGGTCATTATACTTAGAAGCTAAAGGAAATCAGAGTAAGATCAATAAGGGACTTCCCTTGTGCTCCAGGTACTAAGACTCTGTGCTCCTGCTGCAGGGGTCCTGGTTGGAAAACTAAGATTCCACAAGCCACACCGTGAAAACAAACAAAACAAAAAAGTAAGACCAATGATAATCTTACAATGAGCCTCAAGCCAGCTCTTCATAAAGTCCTAGTAAACATTTAAAACACTAAATGTTGGTAAAATAATCTGTGCCTAATATTAACAAGCAATCCAAAACAGACAGTTCATAGGAGACGAAATACAACTGGCTGGTGGTCACCTGAAAAAAGACTTGGCCTCACTAATAATGAAAGAAATGTTCATAAAACC
This sequence comes from Bos taurus, assembly GCF_002263795.3. Taxonomy (NCBI): domain Eukaryota; kingdom Metazoa; phylum Chordata; class Mammalia; order Artiodactyla; family Bovidae; genus Bos; species Bos taurus. The sequence goes on from NC_037357.1 coordinate 118,311,037, forward strand.
AATAATAAGCTATTAGATTTTGTTCATCAAACTAATAATATTTTAAAAGATTCAAAATACCCAGTGTTATCAATGCTATTTGAGGGAGTATAAAGAGGAATGATCTTTTTAAAGAGCATTTTTTCCATATCTATAAAGTTTAATCTGTATGTATCTTTAAATGGAGCAATTCCAATCTCAAGTCAATAGTTCATAAAAATAACTGAGTATTCAAGAATATATGTTAAATAACATGCACCTCAGGATCTGTATAGCACACAAAATCAGCTAGCATCTGCATCTCTATCTAGCATCTGCATCTGCTATCTACACTGCAGCTATCTGGCATCTGCAGTGTATCACTATGCTGCAGGTTCTTTTATCATTCCTGCTTTTTGTGTAAGGAAGCTGAGTCTTGAGAGGTTAATTAGGTTGGCCAAGGTCACACAGCCAGAAAGCAGAAGGAATGAGATCCAAGCCAGGTCTCCCTGATTCCAAAGCCTAAGTTCTTCCTCACTGTACATTCTGTTCCCCAGATGTCCTCGAAAACCTTCCCACGCTTGGTAGATGCACATTGCCTCAGGATGACCTTTCTTCTCATTTATCCTTGACACTTACCGGTAGTTCAAATGACTCAGAAGGGCTAGAGATAGAACTACTGGGGCTAGGGAGGAATATTACCAGCCTGCAGTTGGAAGTAGATTCAAGTATATAGCTATTTAAGTACAAAAAGTTTTGAGGGGGAAAAAAAAAGCTGTAATACATAATGCTGGCGAGGCTGCAATAAAATTGATATACTTGTATACTGCTACTGGTGGAGTAAATTGGTTTAACTAGTTAGAGAAAATTTTGGCAATGTTTTGAAACAGACATTAAAATGTTCACACTGTTTGATCAGTGATCCCATTCTCAGGAAATTAGTTAAAGGAAATAATGCAAGAAGATGGTTAGGTGCTCAGAAGGTTTCATTATAATGTTATTTGTATTAATAAAAGCAAAAACAATTAAAATAACAAATGTCCAATATTAGGGAAGGATGAAACAATGATTAAGGCTTTGTATTTGACAAGAACCACAGCTGTTCACCTTTTTTCTCTGAGTCTTTTGGCTCTTCAAGCCCTGATCCTCACACAGCCCCGGGTGCTTGTGTGAAATAAAACAGCAACAATCAGCAAGGCACACTGAGCTCTGCACAACCAGAATGGAGTCAGCCCAATGTTTTTCTTCACATCGAACAAACTGAGAACTCGCTCCACCTGCCCTCTTTTAGCTCTGCATAAGTCTCCACTCTTTAGCACATTTGCTGTTTATGGTGGCAACTCCCTCACAGTTTTCTCGTCATTTCCAAAATGTTTTCTTCCCTGAAGTTGTGCGTAAGCTTATGGCATTCAGGACGCCCGCCAGGACTCTGAGAGGTGCCGAGGCCTCGCTGTCTCCCCCACCAGTGGGGCAGAGGCCAAATCACAACTTTGCTAACTGCAAAGCCTCGCCAAGCAATGACCTATAATTATAACAAATACATCAAATAGTGATTATTTTTATTGATGTCAAGCTGCATTTTTACAATGTGTTGTGTTCCGAGAGAGCCAGCATTCTTTCCTGGCCAATGCCCAGCTCCGCAAGCTGCTTACAAACTACAGGCACAGAGTCTAATTGGTTCTCAAAGTTTTGTCCAAAGGGCCCACTCAAAGCTGTTTGGAAACACTGAATGCTGGCGGGGGGTGGGAGGATGGGGGTGGTGGATTGCCAGTTGACACTGGTGTGAGGTGGAACCCTCATCATCATGATTGAGCAATTACGGGATGGGAACCATACACCAAATGCTTTAGAGAGTTCAAATGTTCCCTGCCTGATGGCCCCGTGTTCCGTGTAATTACTTTCTTTGTGTGTTTATTGCAATTTTTAAATTGTCCTTCATTATAAAGTGTGTTTGCAATATCAGTGACCTCCTTTTCTTATGTGTTCTAATACTGCCAGGGAGTGATGATCTAGGTGTCTGAATCTGATGTACATCTTTTCCTTGAATACTCTTTTTTTGGTCTCATTTCTATCTTTAATATTTTTCAAAGCTACCTGCTTTTCTACAAAAACTCTTTTTATAGAAGGTAGTGAAGAGATGTGATTCACAAGTCCCCAGGTATCATCTCCTGCTTACCCCCTGCAAGCTGTTTAATTGTGAACAGGTCAGTTCACTCCTCTCTGACCCTCAAGTTACTCATCTGTAAAATGGGCAGGATTCACAGAGGTAAGGGCTGCTGAATGGAGTCTGACTGCTCGGACTCACATCCTGGCTCCAGCTCTGTGACCTTGGACAGACTCCTCCCTCCAGTGTCTGGGGCAACCAACCATCCTACTTTGCCCAGGAATGAAGAATCTGCAGGCCTTTCAGCGGGGAAAGCAAGGAGCAGCTGGTCACTCTTTCTGTACCTCAATTGCCTCATCTGTAACAGAGAGAGATTATAACAGAAACACCCTCCAGGGGCTGTCATTAGGATTAATCAATCCTAACGTGTGCAAAGTTCTTAGGACACTGTCCGGCACATAGTGAACACTCACTACATGTCGGCTGTTCTTCTCAGGACCTTCTTCTCTCCTCCATGTACTCCTTCACCATCCCCCTTTCTCCTCTCTTCTATTTAATAGCTAAAGTCTTAAATATGAGCTTTTTAGTATTAAACCCGATGTGCTGTGAAAACCTTTGTTTCACTTACACTACAGACAATACCAATGATGCCTTCAAAATGTTGTTAAGCAGTTTAATATAGCTCTCATTGGAATGTCACAATTTTCAAAGTTATAGTTCAATCTCCCTTTAGTGAATGCAATAAAAAGGTTACTCTGGTGTTGTTTCCTTTATATAAATAACATCAAAATGCTTCAACCCCAAAAGCTGGAGAAGAGAGGAGGAGAGTGAGGAGAACCAGGCACAGGTTGGTCCATGATGAAGATGGGTGGAATTTCCTGGGCCAGTTTCCCTTCCTGTCTCTGACGAAACATTTCCAGGTTAGATCTTTCTGCATTCTTTGCAGTGGGAGCCAACCCTGAAGATGGGACGCTTTGAAAGGTGCTGAAAGTTGTGGGAAAGGTGCCTGTAGACAAACAAATGCCAATGAATCCTCCAAAATCAAGGCCCATCTGGGGAGGAAAACAACGACTCAACATGTACCCAAAACAAGCGACACCTCACAGAGACATGAGCGTCTTTGAACAACTTTCTCCTCTCCCTTTTTTCTCTCCACTGTGTGACGCCTAATACCTAAGTGGGCTATATTTTTGGAGGGGATAAAGGGAAGTGGGTGAAAGAAAGATCTGGCATTCTCTTTAAGGATCAGCCCCTTTTGCAGTTGGCAAAGAGTAAAAAGCCCTTTCTGGAGATTTTTGCTTAGTGTTTGTTTACAACTCTCAGTGTGGGGTACACACCACCCTACTCCTAAAGCCAGGCCTGTAACAGAAAGCAAGTAAGGAGGGAGCTGGCCTGGGATTGATTCTCTAGTGTGGAAATTGTCAACAACCGCACTTTCTATTTGTACTATTTAAAAGATAGTGTTGGTGGTCTCTTCGTTTCTCAGAAAAGGGAACTTGTTACACCTGTCAGATTATAGACTTGGAGCTATTTACTAGGGAGACTATACAGTGACAGATCGGAGAAGGCAATGGCACCCCACTCCAGTACTCTTGCCTGCAAAATCCCATGGACGGCGGAGCCTGATAGGCTGCAGTGCTTGGTGTCGCTAAGAGTCAGGGATGACTGAGCGACTTCACTTTCACTTTTCACTTTCATGCATTGGAGAAGGAAATGGCAACCCACTCCAGTATTCTTGCCTGGAGAATCCCAGGGACAGAGGAGCCTAGTGGGCTGCCGTCTATGGGGTCGCACAGAGTCGGACACGACTGAAGTGACTTAGCATACAGCGACAGATAACGCCAACTCTCCATTATCCATGAAAAAAAAAATAAGTAAAAATCTTTCCTAGGTCTAAATTTCACTTGAACTGTGGGTTTCAATCTCTTCTCTCCAACCTTTCTGAGATTCTCTGAGCAAAATACATTGGTTTTAATTTCCTGTTAGTCCCTTGCAAACCTTAGGCTGGGAGAGTGAAAAACACCGACTTGGCCCCAAGGGTAGTCAAGTGAGGACTGAGGAAAGAGAATGAGGCCTCGATCAAAAAGGGGCCCGCCCCCCGGAGAATAAAGCAGCCAAATGCCATTTGCCCCAGTAAAATACCTTCTACTCCCACAGCAGTTCCCGGGTTCAGGAAAGATGTCCTAAGGTGCTCCCGGGTGCCAGGAACTGTGCTAAGGGCCACCAAGTGTGAACACGGGAAGAAATGTGAAGTTCAGAGGCACGCGACACAACATGTCAGGTGGGTGTGAGAAACCCACGATTTCCCAAGCAAAGAAATCTCTCTGGGATCGTCTCATGGAATCCCCAAAGGAAAACCGCCTCGGCTGACTTTCGGTGCACTTGTGTCTGAGCGGATGCACAAGCTTTCCTCCCGCCAGCTTTTCGGCCTCGACCCTCCGCTCGCGGCGGCGGTCCTTCCCCAGGGCGGGTAGGTGACTCTGCTCCCCGCCGCGCCGGCCACCTCCCGCCGCGCCCTCTGGCGGGCGCCCGGGTCCGGCCACTCCTCCCGGAGTTTCGGTGCTCTGGGGGTCACCGGGGGCGCGGCTTCGGCTCTGCACCCCCCGGGCCCCGGATCCCGGGAGGAGAGGCCGCGACGTGGGGCGTCCAGGTGGCCCCCGCAGGGCCCCCAGCAGCTCCTCCAGCCCCGGGTGGGGGCGCCTCGTTCCCGACGGGGAAACCGAGGCCGCCGAAGCCTAGCGGTGCCCTTCGGACGGCCCTGCAGCCGCGCGGGGTAGGCCCGGGGGCCAGGCCGGTGCCCGCGGCCCTGCCTCTGCCTCCCCAAGAGGTCCCTGGGCCCTGAGGGTCCCCGTTCTCCTCCATCGTCGCCCTCCTCTCAGCTCGGGAGCCTCCCCCTTCCCCCAAAGACGCTGAGTGTCCTCGAAACGATGCCGGGTGGGCTGGAAACTCGGGGGGCAGAAGGGGGGGCCTCTGGGGAGAGGACGGGACCGCCCCAGATTTGGAGGAGACGCCTGTCAGCGCGTGGAATGTAAGCCCTTCTGCGCAGTTATTTTTATTCCAGGGGCCTTTCTTCCTCGTCCTCGTCCTCCTCCTCTATTTTCTCCCTTTCTGTTCAGCTATTTGTGTTTTCTGATCGTAAGTGATCTGCGGCAGGAAATGAGATATCTTTATTCCAGAGGCACTGCGGTTCTAATAGTATCTATTCCAGAACCACTGGCTCTGTCTTAGTTGTGGGCTTTTTTTTTTTTTTTTTCTTCCTCGCAGGTTATTTTGTGATGAAGAGAACAGAGCGCTGTTCAGCCTCGGCATCTTCCCTCCTCCCTTCAACACAATGCAAGTCTTAATTAAACAAGGGACACCCACGCCTCCCTTCCCACAGGACCCCTTCCATCTGCTCCCCCTAACTCTAAAATACCAGCCTTTTATGGGCAGGGAAAGCCTCGTGTTGAACTTCCCAATTACCGAGACACATCGCAAAATAAGAGGCTGTAAAGCCATCACTCCAATTTTTGGACTCTTCCTTTCTAGGCCTTACCTAGTATGTGTTTTGGTGGCCTTAGTATTACTTGAAAATCCTGAAGGACTGAGGACTTGAGGCTGCAGACACTCAGGTCTTGAAAAGCACGACTTGTGTTTTTGTGATTGATGAGTTAGGATTAACACACTCATTGCAAAAGAAATAAAAAGTCGATATGAATTGGGCATTTTTCATCTTTGTAAAGGCTTCATCAGTAATTTTCTAACCAGAGGTTCTAAGAGCTTCAAGAAAAGTCACCTTTTCCACGTAGAACAGTCAAAGAGAGTTGGACAAGAACCCTGCTCCCTCTCTTCTCCATTTCTAGTCACACCAAGAAGGGTAGGGGATTTGTGAGTAGTGGAGAGCGCTGGGATCTGGGCTTCGACGATTTTCTGATGCAAAGATTCCGATTCCTTGGGGAGACGCAGGGCGGTGGCCCGATTAGGGGAATCACAAAGCAGTCAGTCATCAAGTGCGAGGTAGGGGGATACTAGAGCCAGAGTCAGGAATCACAGAGGTGGAAGGTGGAGGATCATCAAGTCAAAAAAGGGAGAACCCTAGAATTCGAAGGTGGGGGTATTCTAGAGTCACGAAGTGGGGGCTGATTTCACAGAGCCAGAAGTGTAGGGGTGCCACAGAGACCTATTCCAAAGAAAAGAAATATGAGTACCCATCTTCAGATGACCCCGCAGTCAGGACTGAGGCGTGAGGGTGAGGTCGCAGGCGCCCAGGCCTCCATGAACACCCCACGGGACAGCGGATTCCACTTTCCGGCTGGTGTTGCAGCCTCTGCACGCTTGCCTTCGCGCCACCCCCAATTATTCCACTTCTCGGGCCAGTGTTTCCTGAGGTTCGCCAGCAAGAATCCACCCAGCAATTATCTCCCTTCTCGCGCTCATGGGGGGACATTAACCACAAACGCGCTGGAGAAGAAAGGTACAGATGGGTCTTTTATTGCACACTTGGAAATGTTTCCAAGGCTTTTGTTTTCTTCCCCCATTCATTCCTGCGGGATCGCGGGGATCTGCCAACTTCAATCCCCAGAGGCTGCGGCGGGAGGGCCCGGCCCGCCCCGAACCCCCGCTAGGGGGCGCCCTCTGGCCGTGGCGCCGAGCCGAGCGAGCGAGCCGGGCTCGGCTGCGAGAACGCCGACAGCCAGGGTCTGCGGGGCCTCGGGACTGACGCCGGCGTCGGGTCCCTCGTTACTCCGCACCCGAGCTCCTACCCATGCTCCCTCCACGTCCGGGGGCGCCTGGAGTAGCAGCTACAGAGTAACGGCTGCACGGGGGACGCCTCGACCCTGGACGCACCCAGGGTCCCGCCGTCAGGCGACGGAGACGAAACCAGGCGGTGGTGATTACAGGACGCCGAGGTTTTCTGGAAACGTGGGGGATGGGTGAGGCAGGAGATGGGGGGCTCCGACCGAGGGGCTCAGGGTGACAGCCCACCCACTTGCTTCTTGCCCGCGGGAGGGGACCGCTTCCCTTCCCCCACCCCGCAGCCCTCGAGGGCAGACGTGAGGCTGTGACCGTCCCGCCTGGCTTTGCGCTGGGAGCCAGGCTTGAAAATGCCTCGGTGGGCCGCCTGGACGGATGATTGGAGGTGATGGGGCGGCGGGGGGAGCTGTTTTCTCTCTAGTTTTTGCTCCCCTGACCCCTTTCCCCTGGCTGCTGGCGGGTAACCGAAAGTGGTGAAGTTTGACAATCAGGGGAGTTGTCTTAACACAGTAATCACATCCATGCGTCCGTACCTTGAGGGCTCGGCCGAGGTCCTCGCGACCCTTCCCAAAGCGCCGCTTCCCAACAGACCTCTCCCAGCCGAGCCCTGACGGTGGACCCCCCCCACCCCCCCACCCCCCCCCCGCCCCGGCTCAGGCGGACGACACGGCAAAGACGGAAGGAATAGCGAACGCCAAGGAGCCTTCCTTGCAAATCTACGTTCTCAGTCCCTTTGGACCTTTCCACGGGCTGCTTCTTTGGTAAACGCATCAACAAACACCGTCCACAGACAGATCCCAGCAGCCGTGGGGAGAACTGAGGCAGGGGTAGGGAGTGCAGGGCAAGCAGCGGGCAGAGAAGGCGAGGGGCAAGCAGATTATGATACATTTCCTCCTACTAACAGACTTCAGGAGGAGAGACCTCGATTTGTGCATGAAACGCATAGCCTGAAGTGAATAAGACTGTGAAAGCAGTATTTGAGGAGGTTAACCTGGACTGGTTGGAGTTAAGGGGGGGTGGGGGGGAGGCAAATATTTCTGTTTGTGCCCTCCGGCTCTTCCCAGCACCGGCTGTCAATCCCGACGCTTGTTATCCTCACAAGGCTTCAGTTTGTTTGCCTGATCTCAGCAAGGTTTTCTTCCACAAGTAGAACTATAATTGCTATAATTCTACTGTATCATTTGGATCATTGCAGTATTGTTGTTTTCTCTCCCTCTTTCTCTCCTCCTAACACTGCAATAACGCGCTCCAGTGTTAAATTAGCAGGTTGCGGAAGACCATAAATGAATGAAAGTTTGTTTAAAAAAAAAAGAAATTAAATAAATAAAACAGCAAAATGACTTGGCAAAGGGGATATCACATCACAGAGAATCCTCGCGTGTAATCAGGACTTATTGTCTTCCCTTCCAGTGGCTTCCAAATTGGTCGCCAGACTCCAATGAAGTTTATTTCTATTGTTTAAATATATGTTTTGAAGAGGTTGAGCATAATTTAAGGAGACCTGAGCCGGCCGGTGTGGCTGGAAGCCCATCACAGCTTTATTTATCTATGTGTATATTGCACAATAAATTAAAACATCTCAAATGAAAAGTGTGCAAGGTTAACTCTCCTCCAAACATTTTTTTTCCCCCTGGATAATAACATCTGACTGCCACCCCCTTATCCCGCATTTCTTGCAAATATAATTTTGAAACTACAATGTAGAATTAGCTCTCACCACAGAAAAGAAAGGGGTTTCTTCCATTCGCCTCTTCTGGGTAATTATTATTTCCAGTCCTGGGGACAAGCCTCGTTCTTTTCACCATAAACAACAGTTTTGAACACCTCTGACCCTCACTTCCGGCCATAATTGTCATTTTTATCTTAGTGATTGATTTTAAAAGCAGATGAACTGCAAACCATTGTTTTCCAGGCAGCCCAGGAAAAGAAAACCAACAGTTACAGACCTCAAAGATTAGCGGAACCAGGAGTGGTGAGTAACAAAGTATGAACGTGAATAACATTATTACTAAAATGAAATTCCTTTTGATTAGTGGGTAAAAGAAAGTGGAGAAAGTGAGGTGAAAAGAAAGCAAAGTGGCATCTTGCCGACAGTGCAAACATGAAATTGACTAAACTAAAAGTTCTTTTATACATAGTCCTATAGCCCAATCCTGAAAAGTCTACCTACTCAACAAATTAATTAAATTCTTCTTAGATATTTGAGGCATCATTTTGTTTTCTAAACTAACATGTAGGATAACACACACATATCTTAAACCCATCTTCTGATTAGACACTGTGGAGATACCAGCTGATTGTCTCCCCGTGGGTATGTTAGAAAAGTTATCTTTTTAAAAAAAAAAATTAATGTTTCAGGAATAGCAAGAGCCAACTGCAGATTTTGAACTTGGGTGCTGAATTGTGACAAAGATCATCTCAGGGCCGCTGGGTGTAAAGGGAGCTGAGTCGGGCCCTTCTCCCCGAAGTGAATGGATGTGCTTTCCCAATAGCGTCCTCACTTGGGAAGATTGATTAGAAAATACCAAAAATACACAAGATGAAATAACAATGCTAGTGTTTGCACCAGGTTTCCCAAAGAAAGACGCTACATTCCATTAATAGAATTAGATTTAATTCCAGGGGTCATTAAGTCAGAATCAGAAATTCTATGTTAACCTCCCCTTTTGCAGTGGATGATTAAAATTAGAATACACCCCAGAAGAAAGTCCGACTTCTTTTTTTAAAAAAAGGAGAACAGCTGCAGAAGGGGGAGGAGGGGGACGGAAGCTAAGAAATCTTCCACCGAGTTGAAACCCCGTTAGGCTCTCAGACATGAGTTGTGCGTTTGTGTCTCTCTTTAACACCGTCTTCTTGTGGACTCATTTTCAACCCACTCCTTGCGTGTGACGGAGTGTGACTCTGAAGTCACGGAGCCACCCGCAGCCGGGTCTTGTAGATTTCCGACGCGGGGCCCGCTGGGGAGGGAAAAGTGCCCCTGTCTCTGCCAGTGACCGGCCGCAAAGGACCCCGCGAGGCTCCCGCGGCTGGAGGCTCGCTCCGAGGAGACCTACGAGTCTTTCCGCCTCTCGGCTCCGTCGAGACTCGCACCCTGGGAGTGGGCGCTCAGGGCCGGGGAGGGAATCAGCGCGCAGAATGTTACTTTAAAGCTAAACGGGGCTGTATAACAGAGAACTGTGGGTGAGACTAGAAAAGGAAGAAAGCAGGCAAACACAGAAGATACCAGGGGCCTTGGAACAACAGAGAGGGCTTAAAAGAAAATCAATGTCAGAGAGAGCTCGGGTTCTCTTTCGCCCCCAACTCCCATCATCCAAGTGTAGGAAAAACTGGTGAGACTCAAACTAAAAGCCAGAGAGAGCGGAGACAGATGGACAGACTGACAGACACACACACACACACACACACCGATAGACACAGATCCTCTTCGTCTAGCTCTTAATAGTACTAGTAATATCACATTAGTATTAACATTATTGATGTGCCTGTTCCTAACCCTTCATCCCCTCCAGTTGTGTCTTGAATGCTCCTGCCAAGCCAGCCTGATCTGTCTGCCACCCACCCACCAGCATCCAAGAGTTATGCAGATGTTTATGGCTGAAAAAATTTCAGTTATGCATCCTTGTATTTTTAAATACTGACTGTAAGTGATTCAAGTATAATCCTTTGTAAAACGCTTTTCTCTGACACATTGAAGGGGTTGAGAGAGGAAAACCCGGCGTGGATTCCCCCTCCCCGGCTCCTCTCCCACCCACCACCCTCGCCCCCACCCTGCCAGCATCGAGGCCCCCGGCTATCCCTTGGGCCCTGCACCCAGAAAAAGAGGGCACCCGTGCTAGCCCTCGCCCGGGCTCGGCACAACTTCAGTCGGAGTTGGGTCCCGTTTCTCAGCTCTGGACGCGCTGGAAGCTGTTTGGGGAAGAAGAAAAACAAGTGCTCTCTCCCTGAGGTTCGCTCTCTCGCCTTTGCCAGGGGGGAGTTCAGAACTTTAAGCGTTGAGATTGGGTTGAAGCTGAACCTGGGTCCCTCCCACCCTAGAGCGCTCAGGGCTTCGGTTAGATCCCGCTCCCTGCACGCGGGATCGGAGAATGTCCAGCTTCAGGTTGACGGCCTAACAGAGGCGAACTTATGGGGAGAAGAGGGCAGCGTGTCTGGGGAGAAGGGGGAGACTCTCGGGGCCTGTCCCCAGTTGCCCCTTCTCGCAGCCGACACTCGCCGGTCCCTTCCTGTTCTGTAGATGCGCTAGAGAAGGCCGCGCGCCTTTGGCAGACCTTTGTCTTTAAGGGGACTTTTTGCAGAGTTGAAGACGGTGATGAGACCCTACTAAAAAGAGAGCAACCGCCGGACTCAGGGAGAGGACTAACAGTTCAAGGCGTTGGGCCACAAGAGAACACTGAACGCCCCAACGACAGACGTTTACCGGCGGCCGTCACCCCGGCGGCCCGTCCGACCTAAAGAGGACGGTGGCAGAGGGCCACTGAGGTCAAGGCACTGTCCTGGGAGAGCGACATTGGCTTTGAAAAGGGCCAAATCCGTCCGTACGCGAGCCAAGCCTCAAGGCCTTGCCTCCAAGAGAGTGAGGTCCTCGGGCTGGTGGAAGGGGCGCACGCCGCCCAAATGGCACCCACTGGCCTGACATCCGAATACGTTAGAGCTTCGGGCTAGCCCTAAAGGGTTAAAGGAGGAGCGGCAGGAACAGAATGGAGTATTCAGAAAGTTGCTAGTTGAAAACAAAAAATAAAAATAAAATTGGCTCGGGTGCGTGCCTGCTGCTGCCCCTCCTCCACCGCCGGCTTTTCCAGAATCCAGTCCGGGCTTTGCCGGGAGCGCACAGCCCAGAGCAGCCCGGCCTCTGGCGAGAGCCAATCAGAGGGCGCCTCTCAGCACGTGGAGGAGAGAGACACCAGAGCTCCGCGCCCGCGGCTCACTACACTTGTTACTGCTTGTCCTGAGCGCCGAGAGGGCGAACTCCGGCCGCAGGCAGGGCGGGAGCCGGCAGCCAGCGACCGAGAGAGGCAGAGAGGCACAGAGATCGCAATAATATCCATTATAACCAGCCATCTAACCCCACCCCCTCAACACACACCCATCCATCCCACCCGCCTCGAGAGGCAGCCAGCGGCCCGCTTCTCTGCGCCCAGGGGAAAAAAAAACCCAGCCATGAGCAATCAGTACCAGGAGGAGGGCTGCTCCGAGAGGCCCGAGTGCAAAAGTAAATCTCCAACTTTGCTCTCCTCTTACTGCATCGACAGCATCCTGGGCCGGAGGAGCCCGTGCAAAATGCGGCTGTTGGGAGCCGCGCAGAGCTTGCCCGCTCCGCTGGCCAGCCGCACCGACCAGGAAAAGGCCGTGCAAGGTAAGGCTGTGCTTGCCGAGCACCTGAAAAGGGTGCTAGGCACAGGTTTGGATGTGCGATGTTCCGGGGCCAGGGGCCTGCGGTTGTCCAACTGGAGACAGAGGAAAAAGAGGGAACAACTCTGAGGCCTGGTACCTCAAAGAGCAGTAAACCTCTTGCCCGGGGATGTCTCTCCCTCCCTCTCTGCTTCCAGAAAAAGCAGAGACCAAGCTTCGCTTCGAGGGCCCTTAGATTCTCGGTATTGGTTCTTAGGTCGTTTAAATACCCCCTTTGGTGGCCTTGCGAGTGCTCTGAAGAGGGGCGATGGGCCAAGAACAGCAGGAGCCGGGTGGACTCTTGTAAGAACTTGGTGAAGAGAAGAACCCCAAAAGCTGTGAATGGGGACTCCAGGCGGAGTGCGCCTTGGCCGTTCCTCTTGGGAAGATTTCTTTATACGAGGTGTTCTGCTTTTTTCTTCTTTTTAAAATTGTAGATTTCTTGTGATCTTTTAAACCCAAGCTTTGCAGAAAACATCTCCCTGGGATTCCCCAAATGTTCCTTCTTGTATCTGAAGTGTATGAAATGTGCGGCCTCTGGGTGCTATATTTTCCTCTGCTGTTTTTTTTTTTTTTTTTTTTTTTAGAGTTGAGATGTTTAAAAGCTCTTTTTTCCCCTAAAATTAAAAATTCCAGAACAACTGTCGTTTTGCCCCGAAACTGTTACACCCAAGTTTCGCCTTTTAAATTCTGTAAACCAGCGGTCCAGCCGCAACGTCACTTGGAAGACAGGAGCGGACAGCGGGGAAGGGGGCGTTTAAAATAAAACTGACTTTTTCCTTTTCTTTTTTAGCCTGCAGTGGCACCTGTGCCAGGCGCTTCCTCGAGGGGAATGAGCGCTCTGTGCCTATTGCACCCCCTTACGTCCCCACCCAGGTCTTTCCGAACCCATTTTCTCCAGGACGATTTTTCTGGGCGAGGAGCCCCCGCCCCTCCTGCTGGGGGCTCTTGGGGCCAGGTCCTCACTCAGGGCTACTGGGCCGCTCCCTCCTCCCCCGGTGCCCGCCAGGCAGTGGCCCCTCTCGCCAACCCGCAGCCGGGAACGCGTGGCAGAGCTGAGGGCAGAGGTCGTGCGCAAAGTTTTCAGAGTGATGGTGATTTTTAAAAAGTTGTTGAATGTTTGCAGATTCCCTCTTGCCCCGAAATGGGAAGGGGAAAGGTGAAGAGAGGACAAGAGGAAAGAAAAAGAAAACAATAAAGGAGGGAAGGAAGAAGGGGAGAGGAGTGCACAAAAAGAGAAAGGAAGGGAAGGGAGAGGAGAAAGATGCGGAAAGAATGATGAGACGGGGAGAGAGAAAGAAAAAGTGATTTAAAAATGAAAGGAAGGGCGAGTAGAGAAAGAAGTAAAGGAAGGAAGAAAGGAAATAAAGGGAAGAATAAAAGAGGGAAAGGAAAGGACCGATAGAGGAGGAGAAAAGGGAAAAGGAAGGAAACAAGAGCAAGGGAAAGAGAGAGACGTAAAAAAAGAAAAAAGAAAACTGGGGAAGGAGGGGAGGGCTCGGAGTCTAGTGGTGCGGGGGGCGCCGCGCGCATCGGGGCCTGGGCGCGGAGGGAGCGGCGGAGGGCCGGCCCGAGCGGCGACTCTGTCTCGCCGGCCGGCGCGCTGACCGCTCTCCCTTGCCCGCAGGCTCCCCCAAGGGCAGCAGCGCCCCGTTCGAGGCCGAGCTGCACCTGCCGCCCAAGCTGCGGCGCCTGTACGGCCCGGGCGGGGGCCGCCTCCTCCAGGGCGCCGCGGCGGCGGCGGCAGCAGCGGCGGCGGCGGCGGCGGCGGCTGCCACAGCCACGGCGGGTCCGCGGGGGGAGGCCCCGCCGCCGCCACCGCCGCCGACCGCGCGGCCCGGGGAGCGGCCGGATGGCTCAGGGGCCGCCGTGGCGGCCGCCGCCGCCGCCGCTGCGGCCTGGGACACGCTCAAGATCAGCCAGGCGCCGCAGGTGAGCATCAGCCGCAGCAAGTCGTACCGCGAGAACGGGGCGCCCTTCGTGCCGCCACCGCCCGCGCTGGACGAGCTGGGCGGCCCGGGGGGCGCCGGGCACCCGGACGAGCGCCTTGGCGTGGCCGGCGGCCCAGGTGGCGCCCCGGCGGCGAGTAGCGGCGCGGGCGCCGAGGACGAGGAGGAGGAGCTGCTGGAGGACGAAGAGGACGAGGACGAGGAAGAGGAGCTGCTGGAAGACGACGAGGAGGAGCTGCTGGAGGACGACGCCCGCGCGCTGCTCAAGGAACCGCGGCGCTGCGCTGTGCCCGCCACAGGAGCGGTGACCGCCGCCGCTGCCGCCGCCGTGGCCACCGAGGGCGGGGAGCTGTCACCCAAGGAGGAGCTGCTGCTGCACCCGGAGGACGCTGAGGGCAAGGACGGCGAGGACAGCGTGTGCCTGTCTGCCGGCAGCGACTCAGAGGAGGGGCTGCTGAAGCGCAAACAGCGGCGCTACCGCACCACGTTCACCAGCTACCAGCTGGAGGAACTGGAGCGGGCCTTCCAGAAGACGCACTACCCAGACGTCTTCACCAGGTACGCGCGAGTGGTGATCGTGGCAGCAGCGGCTGGAGGGCGCGAGGGGGTCCCGGAGAGGGAAGGTGGGAGGGCAGGGCCCTGGGGCTGGGGCAGGAACTTAGTTCCTGGACTCACCCCAGGCGCGCCCTCCCAATGGCCAAACTCCTGTTGACCAAAAACACCCTCCCACCCCCTCTACTCTGGGCTTGTAAGTTTAGACTGGGATGGGTTTGGTTTTGTTTTGTTTTTCCCTTCCCGAGGTCTCTCCAGTTTAATTTTTGTAATTACAAGTTTTAGCTAGAGAGAGAAAAAGAAACGGCCTCTCCAAAGGGCGCCCGAACGCGCCACCTTGGAGACGTGCGCACCCGAGCGCTCACACTCAGGGCCCTTGGCGCTGCAATCCCGACTCCCCGCCAGGTCCCAGGCGAGGCGCAAGCAGCGCTGCCGGCCCTCGCCACCAGGGCTAAGCAGGGGCTATTTTTGGCCGCTGTGTGGTGCGCTTGCCCTCCCCGCCTGATGCCCCGGGAGCCTGGTGGGTATCAGTTACGCAGTGAAGCTGCCCGCGCCTGCAGAGAAGGCCGTTAAAAAGATCCAAGTTCTGTCGTTTGAGGACTCCTGGAATAACTGAAGGAAGTCAGAACTAGGCAGCGTTTGGTCTGCAGAGGCATCGACCAGAATCTCCCCTTTCCATCGCTGTCCTCTCGCCCTCCGCGCATATTAAACGCAGTGTTGGTTTACTGTACGCGGGTTTACAGGGGCAGGCTTGGACTGCTGGGAGCCCGGCAGGCAACAGACAGAACAGCTGGGGGGAATTTCCCCCTTCTGACTGGTGTCTAAACCTGGGTGTTCCTTCTGGATCCGCTCCATTCCCATTCACCCGAGTTTTGGGGGAAAGATGTACCTGTGAGATGACTGGGCCCCTGAGGGCCGGCTTAGTCATACCCGGGATGCCGGCCCGGCAAGGGGCCTTCCTCTCCCATCCCAAAGCTAAGGTCTGACTCAGGCGAGGAGCCAGGTAAGGGCCAACTTTCCCCATAGAGGAGGGAAAAGGGGATGGGAGTCAGCCCAGACTTGGGCTTGTCAAGCTCGAGCAGCCCCAGCTTCGCACGAGCCGTGTACGACTTTTCAATGTGCATTTTAGTAGCCCCGGAAAGCTGCCTGCCCCATTTGAACCCGAGGAGAAATTGCTTAGCGCTCAGGAGGCCTGAGCCAACGCTCCAGGGTAGTTGGTCTAGCAGTTAATTGCCAAACTGTCTCCTAACCAGAAACGGAAAAGAGTAGATCCGACTCGGGGCAAAGCACTAAACTTGATCATCCCCTGAGCTAAACTTGGCCCTCCCCTGTGTCATCCAGTCCCTTCATTATCTTTAAAAAAGAAAATAAATTCTAAAATAATTGTCTCTATCAAATAGCTAAGCGGCCAACCCGCTTTTTGCATTTATCACACACACATAATTCAAAAGAAGAAAATGAGGTGATGTCGCTTGGCACGCAGGTCTGCCCTTTTAGCTTCTCCAGGGGAACCAAAGTACACGAAGAGGGGTGGCTGCTTGTCACCACCCCATGCCCACCTCTTTCCCACCCAGGGGGCTAGTTAGAGCCCCTTGGCTCCTGCTGGGACCCAGGCAGGAGTGTGGTTTTGGGGTTTTAGATCTGCTGATGCTTACTGTAGCAGGAAGCAGCGGGAAGCTCTCCAGTGAACCAGTTTTCTCCCAGTCCTGAAGTTCCAGGTGTGGGCCAGGCCGGGTCCCAGGCTGGGGCAGGTCCCGCTCTTTCATATTAGTGATTGGAGAGCCAATTACTCTCGTCGCGCTCATATTTTCGGTAAACAGGTTGTAAGCCGTTTTACAGCATCTTAATGGTTTCCTATTTGCCTTAATTGTCGCAGTAATAACTGCAATGACGGGGTAGGGTTTCAGTTAAATTGACTTCCCCTGAGATGGGCAGGGTTTGTAGTGGGCACTGGAGTCAGGAGGTGCGCAGAATTTTGTTTAATCGAAAAATTACCCCACTGAACTCTTAACAAGCTTAACATATCTCCAGAGGGTAATGGGGAGTATGACCTAAGGGGGTGAGCGGGGGAGGAAGGCGGGGGAGAGAGAGATGGAAGAAAAGGCAGAGAGCTGGAGAGAGAGGAAGGAGAGGCGAGAGAACATTTTTTAAAGAAGGCAGAAGGCAACAAGGAGGGCTAAAGAAATGTTTTTAGTTGAGTGGAGAGTTCTCCCATTTACTCTTAGGACAAAAGAGGCTATAAGCACTGTGTGTGTGTGTGTGTGTGTGTGTGTGTGTGTGTGTGTGTGTGTTTGTCTTATCTAACTCTGGCTTAATAGTGAGAGAGAATCCGAGACTTGTACAGTCATGAAGTCACCACTGTCACTCTTGAATATAATATGATGCAATAGAATAGACAACATCCTGTATCTGGGAGTGTATTGTGTTTTCACGTTTGCAGTCAAATAGAAGACACTCCAGTGTTGAAGGGGTGGTGATGCCCAGGTGTCTGTTAGACACTAATGGAAGAGGATGCCAGCGAAGGAAAGGTGGCTGACAGGCGGTTGCTGGAGCCTGCAGTGACCTCCTGCCTGTGTGTTGCTTTCTTATAGGGAGGAACTGGCCATGAGGCTGGACTTGACTGAGGCCCGGGTCCAGGTGAGCCGCACTGCAGAGAGGGGGGAAAGGAGGGGCAGTGGGCTGGGGGAAGAGTGGAAGAGAGGTGGGCTGATGGATTAGGGGGTTCTTGAGAGACCCCCTTCATAAAATGAAGAGAAGCAGAATCAGAAAGATAAACCTAAACACCCCTGCACAAAATTATATTAAAATATGAAGATCTGGGAGATGGAAGGGGAAGGTTTCTAGGTTTGGGTGCCTTGTGGGAGGAGTCCAGGATCAGAAGAGGGGTTTCAGGGTCCCCAAGACTGCAGTTCAGAAGCCCCCTGGTCCACAGTCCCTGTAGGAAACAATCTGCAAACTGACTTTTCCTGGTTGAAATAATGGGATGGAGCATGGATTTGGTTGTTAGACAAATCCGCTCAGCTCCAAGCAGGTATTTGGCTGTGATTAAGTCTCCAATCGGGCTTCATAAAAGCCCACTTAGTGCTAGAACAAACAGGGCCATTTGAAGGCAAAATGCTGTTTGATTTCCCCTCCGCCCGCACAAGGAGCTGGCTAATGCTATTTGATTTCCCATTTTTTATAGCAATGAGCCCACATTGATCTAATAGGGAGTGAGTGCAATGCTATTAAAGGTGTTTGCAGCCCCATACCAGAGTGCATTTCCGAACCCAGGCCCCATAACCAAAGAGACGATCAACACTGGGCAGCCCCGATGGCCAACAGAAAACAGATGTCCCTGGGTTAGGAGCTGAGGGAATCACTTTACAGTCAAAATCAAGCGCTGATAAAGCACAATAAATTCCATATGGCTCATTTAATACACAACAGCTTCTTGCATTAGAGGGCTAATGATGAGGCCTGTCCCCTCCTTTCTGTTGACACATTTCTCCATTGTCAAACAGAGATGTGACAGCAACTCTGCATTTTCTGCTCAGGGGAACGAGTCGTGGGAAAGTTAAATAACTTTTAAAAAGAAAGAGAGCGCCCCCTCCCCTTCTCCTCTCTCCCTATTCACTGGAGAAGATGTAATTAAGTGAATATGAATTATTAGAGTCCTTTCGTTTACCTTTGGGGGGCCTCAGAGGTATTAATTCAATAATGAGGAATTGCAGGGGGACATCTTGATAATTGCAGTTGAGCCGAGAGCCGATCTGTCTCTAGAAGGTTTCCATGTTCTTTGAGGGCATTCTGCCTCCACTGTCCCCCCGCCCTTTACTCCTTTCACTGTCATCGAGGAGTGGCGGGTATTCTTGTCCAGACAGATTTGGATACACAAAAGCTGCCCACCCAGCCTGGTCCCATCTAGTCTTATTTTTTAAAGTCTCTGAATTTCCACACTGGAATGTTTCTGCAATTCTCAAATAGATTATTTGAGGGCTGTGAAATGTTATGGATGGGCCCCCTTTTGGCAGAATTTTAAGTAATCAACCGACTTGGATTCTCAATTTTTCTTGTGTTAGGTGGCTATCTAGAAGTCAAACCAAACCTAGATACCAGTGCTAGTAATGACAACCCCAGTGTGTATATCTGAAAGGCATAGATGTCTTAAAATTAAAAAAAAAAAACATATACCTCTGGGATCATTTACATTATATTTTAATATAACTCTGTATAGCCCCAGAGTTCATTCTTAATTTTTAGACTTGTGTGCAGGCATAAACTCAGCCCTAAAAATACTAATGCCTTCAAGGGATAAGGAGCGTATCTTCTCAGCTGTGGGTGTGATGAGCAGGTCACATAAAAATAATTTCATGCTCCTAAAAGTTATTTTTAGACCATGGTAGCTGCCACATTTCAGGTAAAGGTCTCTACTAAAACTGCTTTCTATTAACAATTAGGAAGATACCTTCTGCTGAAAAGCTCCCCCCAACCTACAACTATCTTACTTAAATAACCCACTTAAACCACATCCCCAGAAGAAATAAAGGACCGATTAGCTATGAAGATGTGCCCAGTCTCCAGGTATCCCACACTCTGGTTTCTGTGTCCAAGTATCACTGTAGACCTGATCCATGCAGTCACTGCCTTCCTTGGCAGAACCTGGCCCTGCATGGAGCCCCTGCAGATAGCAGGCTGTGTACCCCACACTTCATTACAACTGCCTCCTAAACTGTATGCCTGTTTGCTAATTATTGTGGGTATTTCTTCCCTCAGTCCCAGCTCCCCTCAAGCCCCCAAACATAGGGTAGTGTTCATAGGTGTTCAGTAAATATTTCTGGAAAGATTAAATGAACCACCTCCCTGATTCCCTTTTCAACGGAGAGCAAAGATTCTGTCACCTCTTGGGAAAACCCGAAATGGGTGAAAAGAGCTGATTTGCCACAGAAAGCTACTGTGCATTCTCTTGATGGCTGCCTGTTCCCAAGAGTCATCACTGAATGCCAGCTTCCACATGCTTTATTTGACTCATTCCTCATCACAGCCTTATGAATAAAGTTTTATTATCCCCATTTTACAGATTAGAAAACTGAGGTTCAGAGAGGTTTAAGTGACACACAGCAAGCAAATGGCAGCGCAGACATGTAAACCTTGGTTTCCTCACTTCTAAATACAACAAACCATTTCTTAAATTTGGAAAGGAACCAGGCTAGTTAAAATGTCCACTGGAAAGGGTTCACTTGCCCAGTAGTTCCAGATGACTTTAAGTTAGGCCCTCTTTCTTTGCCCCTTTGGTCCCAGACGTGTCCTTGAACAACCTGAGGCCATAGAGGGGCGAGGTGGGCGAGGACTGCAGTGGGAAAGTGGAAAGGAGGGAGGGCCCGCGGCGCGGGGGGAAGAGGCGGGGACCACCTGGAGCGCCTACCCGGCCGGAGCGGCGCCGACCCCTGCCTCTCTCGGCTTTGCAGGTCTGGTTCCAGAACCGTCGGGCGAAGTGGCGCAAGCGGGAGAAGGCGGGCGCACAGACCCATCCCCCCGGTCTGCCCTTCCCCGGGCCGCTGTCGGCCACTCACCCGCTCAGCCCCTACCTGGACGCCAGCCCCTTCCCTCCGCACCATCCCGCGCTCGACTCGGCCTGGACTGCCGCTGCTGCAGCCGCCGCCGCCGCCTTCCCGAGCCTACCTCCGCCTCCGGGCTCGGCCAGCCTGCCGCCCAGCGGGGCGCCGCTGGGCCTGAGCACTTTCCTCGGAGCCGCAGTGTTCCGGCACCCGGCCTTCATCAGCCCTGCGTTCGGCAGGTAAAACGTGGCTTCGGGGAGGCTGTCTCTCTCATACACGCACAGAGGCTGGGGCCCTGGGAAGAGGCCAGAGATAGGTAGGGACTGCACACATCTTTCTTCTTTGGCTTAACTTGAGACTTAGCCAAAGAAAACAATCTCTAATATTGCTTTAAACAGTGCGGATCTTGAAGGGAATGACTTGGGACTGAACGGCAGAGGAAAGGGCAGTGGCAACAACAGCAACCACAGAAATTGGAAGTGTTCAATGAAAGCTTTAAAGTACCATTTGAAGGCAGCAACAGCCTAGACCAAAGGTGGTGTGTGTGAAAAAGGGTACAGGTGTAGGCTGCAGAGCCGGGATGACTTTTCAACTTTTGCAAAAATCCTTCCTCATTGCCCAAAGCCTGGCAGCCAGAGGAAATACAGCCCTGGGGCCAAGGGCCCTCTGGGTCCAAAGAAATCTTTCTTCTTCCCCAGACTCTACCTTCCTTGTCATTCAAGTGATCCGCTGCCAACCATACCCTCATATATGCAACCCCGGACCCCCAGAGCAGCACAAGACAACGAAATCAAAGAAACGCTTCATCATATATTATAAATCCCTTTCTTTAAATGAACATCGAATGATGAAATTAAAAGTCTGTATAATCACACAGACAAAGAAACAAAGGAGAGATGTATTAAGTTGGAAAGTGCAGTGAAAATAAAACTGCAGCTTCAGTGATCTCTCTTTGGGAGAACAAAGAAATAATAGATTCATCCAACTGCGCAGCCACTTAACAAAAAAATCATCTTGGAGAAAAATTTCAAAAAAGACTCAGTAAAATTACTTTCTTGTAACAACCAATGAAGTAAACAGAAAGTGCACTGAAGTGTAGTTAGTGACTCAGTTTACCTGGTGGAACAAGAGCATGTTACGCCCCCTCCAGGCCACACTTTATTATTTCTTATTGGAAAAAAAAATGTTTAAGTCCTCTGTTCCTCGCCCACCACCCTCTCCTTTTCCTCTTCTCACAAGTGACTTGTTAAAGTTGCCAAACCATGGCTGGAGTACCAGCTGCGACATCTGGAGAGGCTGGAAGGAGGGTGCAGTGGGGGTGACACAAGAGGAGGAGGGTGGGCTTGGGAGAAGCGGGGGGCGCTCCTCGAGCCCAGGTGGGCTCATTTATAATGGTGGAAACCCTGAGTTGGCCTTCCGGGGGCCGGAGCCAAAGCCCTGGGAGTTAGCGGCGGCGGCGGTGGTGGCATTGAGGGTCAGGGGCGGCTCGGCCTCTGCCGCAAGTCTGGCGCGGTGCAGTGCAGAGGGTGGAAGCGCCGTGCGGGTCAATGCTGGCGCCTTCTGGAGGCGGTTTCGCGGACTGGAGTCCCAGACTTGGGTTTTGCCGTGCGCTGCACGCGGGGGGCGGGTGCGGGCCCGGGGGCTCTTTGGTACTGGTGACTGCATGGGGCGCAGGGAATGCGGTGCTAGCGGGTCATAGTTGCCTGGCGAGCGGAAATCAACAGGCGGGAGCCCCCATCCCCACCTCGCGGTCGTCGGTCGGGCTCTGGCAGCTCTGCCCGGCGCAGGAGGGCGGCCGCGGCGGCAATAAGGCTGGCAAACAAGACCAGCTTTTTCAGGGTGAAAGGAGCCCCGGGCCGAGAAGGCGCTCTATAGAAGGAGTACAAAGTCCGCACAGGTGTTTCTCAGTTTTAATCCCACTTTGTCCTTTCTTTCTCTTTTTCTTCTCCTCCCTTTCTCTCCTTTCTCTTTGTCTCTCTTCTCTCTCTCGGCAAATAGTATTATAGGCAGTTGGAGCTCCTAAAGTACACTCCCTTTTTAAGCGAAAGCCCAGAATCCGCGCAGTGGGACCGTGGGGTTCGGGGACTCGGGGCTTGCTTCCGCCACGGCTCTGGTCCCTCCAGGAATATCTGGCTCCTCGGTCTTTTCCCCACTCTGTTCGTTTCCTGCCCTAGTAAACCCTTAGAACGTCCCAGCCTCCCGCCCGCGCCTCCCCCTACTCCCCAGCCCCGGACCTGCGACTCTGTGCCCCAGCGGCGGCGCCCTTCTGGTCCGCCGGGGAGAGGCGGCGGGAAAGGCTGCACGAGGCGCTGCGCGCAGCTTTCGGGGCGTCACCGCGCTGTTTTGCTCTCCCTGCAGGCTCTTTTCCACCATGGCCCCCCTGACCAGCGCGTCGACCGCGGCCGCGCTCCTGAGACAGCCCACGCCGGCCGTGGAGGGCGCAGTGGCGTCGGGCGCGCTGGCCGACCCGGCCACGGCGGCCGCAGACAGACGCGCCTCGAGCATAGCGGCGCTGAGGCTCAAGGCCAAGGAGCACGCCGCGCAGCTGACGCAGCTCAACATCCTGCCGGGCACCAGCACGGGCAAGGAGGTGTGCTAAAGGCTTCCCTCCACCCTCGCGCCCCGGGCGCGACCCGAAAGGTCACCTCACTCAGCACCACTCAAGACCAAATGGAAACAGAGGACCAGCACACTCCCGAGACGGCACTGAGAGAGCGCAGCCGCCTTCGCAGCAGCCTGGACGCGGGCTAGGCAGCCCTCGGCGCTACCCGGACGTGGCACCTCCTCGGCTGGCTGTCCACCCGCCCCTGCCCCTGCCAACTTCGCTCCAACTCAAACGTCCACTCTCTCCCATTCTTTTATTGAAAATATCGGGGAGGTTTTCTCCCTAAGTCACCTGGTATTGAAGTTAACAATTTAAAAACCCCAACCTCTCTGCCTCCTGACACCCCACTTAGCTTTTTTTTTTTTTTCCAAATAGCATTTTGGCGCTCTAAGTTGATCTTGCCAGCGTGGCCCCAGCCTTCGGCGGCGGGGAAGCGAATGCGAATCTGTAAGATAGCTAACAGTGCACTTAACGGAAAGGGGCGTCTTGTTCTTCTCTTCTTTATCATACATCAACCAAGGTTTTTATATCAAACCAAAGGGAAATACTCTGCTAGAATATGGACTGTTGAAGTCACCAAACTGTGATTATTGATTCTGTACATACCATTGTTATTAAAAAAAGAAAAAGAACAGAGCTTTGTATATTTGAAATGTTATAACGCAATTGCACTCAGCGTGGTATGGTAAAAGTTTGTCCTCCTGTAGATTCTTACTGTGTTGTAGATACGGTAGGGTTCCTAGACAAATATTTATGTACTCAAGCCCTTTATTTAACTTATTAACTGTAGAGGCTTCCGAAACCTTCAAGATAAAGGCAATGGTACAGTACTTTTGTGTAACGTGTAATTGTTATCACTTTTCCTTGCTATCTAGTGGAGAAGTGTCACGCTCAAAATAAAAAAAAATATATGTTTAACAAAAGGAAGTGTGAATATTCTCTACAGGAGCTGAGGGGACAGTAGAAGGCCCCCCCCCCAGAAGACCGGGTGGGCTCCTGCGCCCCGACTCCCCCAGAGTTTATCTGCACTCCCGTTTTCCTGGCGGAGGGCCCTGGTTTGAATGTGATCCTCAAAAGATCCGTAGGATTTCCTAAGAAGGGTTAAGATCGCCGCCGCCACGGAGCTTTCCACGTGCATCTTGGATCTCCTGGGTCGTGTTGCAGTGGGAGCTGAGGGCCCTGGGCCTCGGAGGTGGGGTGGGCTTGAGGGAGGCGTTGACGGTGAAGACAGAAATTTGAAGCGAGCGGGGAGTCTTAGCTGGGAAGGCGAAGGAAACTGTTCGTGGAAAGTGCCACGTACAAGGAAGTGCGCAGTCCGAGATGACAGGTAACGGCGCGAGAGAGGAGCCCAGGCGCTGGCTTCCGAGGGGGCGGGC
This sequence comes from Bos taurus, assembly GCF_002263795.3. Taxonomy (NCBI): domain Eukaryota; kingdom Metazoa; phylum Chordata; class Mammalia; order Artiodactyla; family Bovidae; genus Bos; species Bos taurus. The sequence continues at coordinate 118,335,240 of NC_037357.1, forward strand.
TACACGGTACACGCGCGGGGAGGAGGGTCTGTGGCGGGGGTAGGGGGAGCAGGGAGGAGGGAGGGGGGGGTAGGAGGATGTGTGGTGGGGGGAAGAGAGGGAGGGAGAGAGTGGGAGAGAGAACACAGAAACAGTGATGGAAAGGCAGCGAGGGGTATCCAAGTGGCAGATCTTAACTCGACAAATGTCATTACATCACTTATCCAGGCATTGGGAAATGTATATACTTGTAAAAAAAAAATCTAAACAACTCAGGTTTCGCGAGGAGACCCAAGCAGATTCGCAATCTGCAACCCCCTGGGCGCACCCCTCCCCGCGCCGGCGGCGACGGTAGCTTCTCCCTCCCCCGGGCCCTGCCTGCGCCCCCCGGGTGACTGTTCGGTGTAAGCCCGCCCGCGGGGGCCGGGTCTCGCCAAAGCTCCCAGGGTGATGGGAAAGGGAAGAGAAGCTTAATTAGTTTCAATTTGTAGTAATTAGTGCGCTGGACCTTTGGGGAGAGGGGCAGGCGCGGGGAGGGGGGCGGCCGCGGCGTGACTAGCGTGGCTCTCGGAGCCGGTGCCGCAGCCCCGCCAGGCCGCGGGCCAGTCGGTCGCGGCGGGGGCCGCGGACGCGTCTCCGGGCCGGCCCCGCCGGGTTCCACGCACGCTCCCGGACCGCGCCCCAGAGAAGGGGGGCGGGTCCCCTCGCCGCTCTGGGCGCAGGCGTGCGCGGCCGAGGGGCATGTGCGGGGGCGGGCAGAGGTCAGCGGCTACTCGCGGGTGGGCGAAGGCTCGGCAGCTGCCGCCCTCAGCCGCGGGCGTCCTCCGCTCGCCCGCCCGGCCGGCAAGCCGCAATCCCCCCGCCCGCCAGACACCTTGGGGAGCGCGCCCGCGGGGCCCAAGGCTGAGGGGGCTCCTCGGATCTTGGCCGTCTGGTCACCCGGCCCGGCCCTGGCTCGCGAGGGCGGAGCTCGCAAGCAGGGCCCGGCCCCGGGCACGGGGAGTAGGCGCCAACTACCTCGGCTCAGCCCTTCCCGCCGCACACTCCTTTCCCGGGGGTTGCAGGCTCAGCAGGAACTTTCTAGGACATTCCCCGAGATCTGAGTGTCTCAAGCCTTCACCAGACTCCACAGAGTCTCCTGGGGTGAAGGTCGAGTTCCTGGGGTGGACAGGGCTTCTCAGGAATTTGAGGTGGGGTGGGGACTGCGGAGCGCAGGAGGGGCCTGAGGGAAAGGGCTTTTTGGGGGGTTTTTTGGTGGTCAATATCAATTTTCCGTTGATATTGGCTTTTGTTTAGGTAGGGCTTTTTTTTTTTTCCCCCCCTTCCAGGCTGCCAGTTGGATGGTATACGAGAAACAGTACCATTCTTCCTGTTAATGAACTCTTTTTTAAGTCATTTTTTCTCATTTGACCCTTCCATGGAGCAGAAGCAAATTGCGTGAAATTACCTCCAAGGATTACATTTATTACTGGCCAATGAGAACCCCTCTCCTTATTTTACAAACTCTTAATCCTATGTCATTCTGATGCTGCAAACAAGCCCGGTCCTGGGCCTCCTATTCTTTCAACTTTCCCCAGCTGGAGGGACCTCATTCTGCACTTAATATTCCCCATAAATATCACACGCTAAAGACCCCCTGACTTCCAGCAAGTCCACATTAAACATGTGACATGTCACGCATGACAAACTCTGAGTATCTTTTCAAAGCAGCATTAAAAGCAAAGAAACCAATTTTCTTCTCCTTCCAAACCTCCCCAAGTGCTGAATGATGGGGATTGGAAAGAGCCACTGGAGCGTACTTAGGGGGATTTTATGAGATTTTCCAGAATGATTTAATCTTATTGTGAGCATTATTAATGAATGGCAACCCAATTTGGCCCCAATATCTGGGAAAGCAGTCACAATGCTGGGAGCGGCTGACCCCCCTCCCCAACCTTAAGCAAACCTGTTCCACCCTGGAGGAGGCCATGCAGAGCCCAGGGGAGTTCGGGAGAGCCCCTGTGATGGGGGCATGGCTGTTCCCTATCACCCCCAGGCCCGAATGCCCCACCACCTGCTTTCCCAGGGCCACCCCCACAGCATCTTGGGGTGAGGGGTGAAGGGTGAGGGAGCGCAGTTTGGCCTCTGTGGGAAGGATGAAGGGAAAGGGCAAGTTAATTTGTTACATTTTCAGACAGGCTAGTCAGACCCTAAATGGGCCCCGAAAGGAAAGGCAAGAAGGGAGCAGTAGGCCGAGTAATTTCAGATGTCCCTAAGTACTCTTCAGTCACCAGCTACCCATGAGCCAGACTGGACAGTTGGGGAGAACAGCTCAGGCTTGTGTGGGGAAGATAGAAAGTGGATGAATTAGGGAGAGTGATCACCAAAGGGAAGGTTTTAGGGCTTGAAACCCAGTCTTCAGTTAAAGTCACCAGTATAGGCCTCGGCCAGTTTCCCATTTTTTTCATTACCACACCCCCACTTGGGCAAACACTTATTGTTGGTTTTGATCTGTAATACCAAGAGACAAGGCACTTGTACCTCTGTTTTTCATACCGTTTTGAGTGCAAATATCTTACTAGAATGGAAAAGTGGCTGATGGTAGAGGGAAGGAAATTATACATGAGTTAGTTCAACTTGCTTTTAGAGGAAAAAATATGTATGTGAACATGTGTGTATGTGTATACACAAAAGTGAGTGCGTCTGAATGAAGGGGGTCTTATATGGGGCCTAAAATGGTATTTTGGAACACCGAGTTCCACGGAGCAATTGCTTATGTATTTAAGTGACAGTGGCAGCCTAGCTGGGGGGCGGGGAGAAGAAAAGCTGTTACCTGACTGGGGTGGGGGGAGGGGAAGAAGCATTTTTCAAAGGAAAAAGTTGTGTTGTCCCTGGACTTTATTAACAGTCCGGTTTGAAGTATACATTTTTTTCTTTAAAGAAAAGGGAGCGATTACCAGTTATACATTAAGAAATGTCATTCAGTCATTTTTATTCATTCTCCGGAAATCTTCGTAAAAGCCTGAATCATACTTCTACAAGCAGCAATTTTGTTAATCCAAGGGGTTATTACTCTGGGCCCTTATTAGGTTCTACACCACTGCCAAGCAATCCTATAACCCTCTCAAAAGAAGTTTACCTCCCTGTTATAAAACCAGTAGTGGTATTTATACTGTGCAATAATTAGTGTATTACTTGAATCCACTAACACGTTCATTTTATCTCTGCACAAAACCTCTAGTCTGCTTATAGAAAGCTTGTGCCTCCTTTGGTGCTGGTAAAGTGGTGAAAGAGTGAATTGAAGGCTGGTTGCACTTTCTCCTTTTGCCTCGCCTTAATTCCCATCTCTTTTTGCTCTCATCCAATTAGCACAGTGTATTAAGCGGTTTATCATCTCATAGTCAGCTATTGAGAGAAACAAGGCGAGCACTTTGCAATAGAACCTGCGCTCCTTTGACACCCTCAGGTACTTACATATTCCACTGTGCTATGAATAATAGAGGAAGAATGGAGCGCTAATTCCCTCATCAAAGAATGCCTTGTCTGCTGCTTTGCTCAACAACACCATTCTGATCAAAAGAAAAGCAATAAAGCTTAGCATAACAAAACGAAACCTACTTATTAGCTTAGTGGTTAAATTAATGCAGAGCCGCTGCTATTCAAAACCAAGGTTTGAAAACAGCCTCCAACAACCTGATAATGCTGCCTTCGGGATGAAGGAATTTTAATCTGAAATTTGAGGCTGGCTCAGATGAGTTCATCTATTAAACTGCTATAAGGAAGCTCCACAGCAAACCGTTCAATTAAGAAATATTTAGGTGAGCAGAGAGAGAGAGAGAGAGAGAGAGAAAGGGAAAGGCAAGGCGGGTTAAAGTCTGGGATGGGAGATGGGAGAACTGAATTGACGGTCAGTGAATTCTGAAGAGGATCTGGGGCTTAGTGTTTTTCATAAAACCCTGACAAGACAGAGAAAGCTGCTTTTGGAGTTTCCTTATCTCTGCATTACCTGCCAAAGTAATTTCAATCTGTTCGAAAAGGCATGCTGAGGTCCATCTGTATATGTTGGAGGTAAGAGGAGGTACAAGCTGGAGAAGGGGCTGGTGGTAGGGGGCAGTGAATTCATCCCCTTTGACCAGCCTCTGCCAAACTGCAGTCTGTGAACTTTGGCTCGCCCCCATGTCTTGGGTAACAGTCTCAAGACGAACTCCATCTGTTTCCTGGGCAAATTAAAATCTTAACTGAGCGCACTTTTGTAGGATTTTCAATTTCCGGTCTCCACATCCCCTTTTACACGAAGGAGAGTTGAGAGTTATACCAAGTTATGACCAAAATGAATGTGCTCCCTGTTGTTGGCAGCCCCTAAATTCAACAGGAAACAGAAAAATTCTAGATGGGTTCCTGTAGGGCCCTATTTCCCAACTGGAGTGGATAAAATTTATCCTAGAGGTTTAGTCTGGCCCACAGCATTTAGAATTTTATTTTTTAAAATTAGTTGCCAAAGTTTAGGAATTGAGATACTTTATGGCCATATCTGGATTCCTGGCTCTTGAAAACGTGATCCCATGACCACCCAGGGCTCTGTCCCTCCCAGAATTGCTGAGTAGCTCCTGCCTCCTTTGGACAGGACATGGCCACTCAGGCTCACGAGACTCTGCCACTCTCTAGAGGGAACCGGGCCTGTTTCACTTTTCTTACCTGAGCTTAACACCCATGCCAGGGAACCTGTGAAGACATATGGGGAAGTTCCCCCTTTCAAAGTGGGCGGCATCTCGGTACTCACCGTACCCCTGTGTTATCAGACGGTGCAAATCAAGAAGAAACCTTTCTCAGAGAAAAGTGACCATGCCATGTTCCAATCTTTTAACAGAGAGATCCACTCAATCCTAAAGTTGCAACTTTCTATAAAATCCTGGAATCTTCAAATGCCTCCCAGAAAATCCTCTTAACTAACCTGGAGTTACCGATCTGAATAAGAATATATCAACCACCGTGTTAACTTTTTTGGGGAACTGTACTAAGAAATGTCTGACTTTCTGATACGTACTTTCTACACAAATGGTTCCTGCCCTCACAATGATTACATCTAGATGCAGAGACAAGAAGCAGACCAGTGAGTTGTTTCTGTCTCCTGGCATTTCTTGACAAGCAAGTTTTGTATTTGCCGTCATAACCCCAGGTCCCAGAAATCAAGGAAAACGTGCTTTCTCTTCAGAAAGCAAAGTGGAGGTGTGGGCATAGGAAGCATACATTAGAGAGCCATCTCTATAATCCTACATGGTAACAAGGGAAAAACACACTAATCCTTAGTTTCCCAGAGCAGCCTGGGTGCTGCAACTTCTGACAGGTTGCAGAGCTTGAGGTACCAAGGCATTAACTAACTGACATGGTCATAAACCCTAAGTATTTCTACTTCGAACCTGAGTATAAGAAGAGAAAGGAGGCGAGGGTGAGGCAAAGAAAAGAGGAGGCAAAGCAAGGTATAAGGTGGCATCATCTGTACTATATAACCAGTATGCCTTCACTAGGGGCCAGGCTGGGTGACCTTTCTCTTGTGGGGGCTGTTCTTCCAGGGGCCGTCAGCCTTGCTCTCCCAAAGGAGACAGCACTGGACTCTTGGCTTAGCTCTCTTTGAATATGCAAGTCAGCAAAACACATGAGAAGCCATATTTCATCTCTCAAAGGACCCAAAGTATATTGAAATGCCACTCAGAACACTGGGACATACATTATGCCAAGCATCTCTGAGCACAGACCTAATAAGCAGGCTGAGGTTGGGCAGGGGATGGTTTCCAGTCATCCCTTACTCCTGGCTGCCCCCTCCAGTCCACTCTTTGCACCTGATACAGAGTCACTGCAGCGGTTTTCCTTTTAAAAAAGTTTATTCTGAATTGAAAAAAAAAGCACAGCATATATTTCCTTTATGAAAATTCACGTAGATTTTTTCCACAGGTAGATAATTTTTTAAAAAATATAGCATAGCTGTATAAGGGGAATTTTTTTTTTTTTAGTTTTTTAATCTTACCAAGAATGTAAGAAAGGAAAGATGGCTACATTGAAATACGTTTTGCTTCTGGCAAAAAGGCACCGTTCTGAAGAAATGAGAAAAATAGCACCAGGGCCGATTAAACATCCCTCCCCTCATTTTTTTTGAATGTAACACAAAGGTCCTTGCCCTGGCCTGTACACATTTTAATGAAATGCTATAGGATATCAAATTATTTAACATGTACTTTCCCTTTGTATAAACCTTTACCTAGATTTTCTATTTGAGGAAATGAAAAAGGCAGGCGAGTGTAAATAGCTGTCCAGTGTGCATGTGCATGCACAGGTTGGGCTCTGGAGAAATTCAGTACACAAGTAAGCTCTGTTTAATCTATTTAATAAGTGCACAGCTTCTAAATCTCCCCCTTACAGACTGAGAAGGACAATTGCTCCTGGAGCCAGTGGCCTGGGAAGTACTTGGGTTCAGATTGGGTTTAACTGGCATGTGAAAAGGCAAAGTGCCAGCCCTGCTGCTAGGCTCTGTGAACCCCTCTTTCTGGGGGCTCCTCTGCTGCAGGTCCTGGGTAAAAGCCACTTGCCTCCTAGCCACTCTCAATTTCTCTTCCCTCCCCGCCCCCTCCCCTAGAAATCCAGTGCGGAATGCCAAAGTGAAGCAGCCAGTTTTCCTGGTGGTGTTTCAACAGCACAAGGTATATTGTCAGAGGAAGGTACTTCTGCTGTTCCCTGATGTTTGGTAGACTCAATACCTTTGCAGTTGCCCCTTAATAATCCCCCTCCCAAGTCACAGCCACACAAACATGATTGTAGTTCCACAGGAAAAGCGATGCAGGAGAAGCAGCCAGGGCCATGATGCAGGTGCCAAGGATGTGGATCTTCTTTCCACCGTCCCTGCAGGTCCACTTCCTGGAACCCCTCAGGACCATACAGCACAATCGGCGAAGAGTTTGCTGAGGTTCACTTCGGAATAGCCACTTTGGGACAAGAACTGCTCTGCTGTGTTCTTGAGTTTTCTATAGTCCTGAAGAACTTTGGGAGTAAAAAACTGCTTCTTCAATTTATCTAAAAAGAAATAAAAATAAGAGGATTACAGGTCTCAGAAGCAGCTTTAAAAAAGCATTCAGTATTTCTGAAGCACTAGAGCAGGAGCTGTGAGTTCTGTTTACAGCTCCAGGTCTCAGATGTCCTCATGGTCCTGTGGCTGGTCTAGCCCTGGGACCAGTCCCACGCTGGGGGAGAGGGAACCCCGAGATTCCTCTGAAGAAGATTTTCTTCCTTTCCCCTGCCCACCACTTCTCAGCACCTAGCCGACTCAGCACACCGGGGACAGGGCCACTCTCAATGATGGGAACTGCAGGTGCACGGCCATGTGCGGCAGGCAAGGTGAACCCCACTCGCAGACACCCGGTTTGCGGTGCTGTCGAGCACAGGCATGCAACTGCATGCAAAGTACAGACGTGGCAGGAACCAGTTTGCCTCAAAAGGAAGGCAGAGCCTCCCAGTGCAAACTCCCTAGATCAGATGGGCCTAGTCGGCTTCTAGTCCTTTCCATCTGCATCCCTCTGCTATACAAAATCCCCTCTGCTCAAAGAGGCAAGGGATATGCTGTCTGGAGAGCACCTGTCCACTGGCAAGATTGCTTCTTTCTTCTTTGTACACACCGTGTACCTCTGAACTGGAGATGTGCAGCTGCCCTTTCTCTGCTTCCTGCTCCTTCCACCCATTCATCCCTGGCCTTCCCATTCTGCCCAGGGCACTCTCAGCCAAAGAGAAGATCCTTCCTTTCTCCCCACAGAGTCTGAGACCTCTAAACTTAGTTCTTTGTAAGGAGCAGTGGGCTGGGACACCCAGGTCTGGCCTTTTAGAGACAGGGTGATCCCTGGGGTAGCCAACCCTGCCCACGATGGTTAAGATGACACAGTTTTGCTCAAAGCTGCTTGGGAACCCTCTGAGGTGTTTGGAGAGGCCCTTAAAACAAAATCCCAATATGATGGCTGAGGAGGTTAAGTCATTTGCCCTAGGACACAGAGCTAGAGATCTGGGATGTAAAAATGTAGAGCCAGAACCCTGAGCTCACTTGCGGTGAGGCTCACTGTGCACCCCTATCCATGCACCCCTGTTCACTGCTCCCAAATAGACATGGGCAGGCCCCCAGATGCTGGCCTGAACCAAGGAGCCTGGGGGGAGCAAGGCTGCCTGGCGCCCCAGGTTAGGAAAGCATCAGGAAGGAAACATAGAAGGGAGGGCACATCAATCACCAAAAGAAAAAACCCCACAGAAACAACAGAGCAACAGTGAAGTCTACAAAACACCCGGAAAATGAAAACTCAGTCTCCAGATTTTTGTTCCTTAGCTACACATTCACGTTTGTTCTCCACAACCTTTTCTAAATTACATCAATTGCCTTTCAAAAAACAACAACAGAAAGTTTTGTAGAGAGGATTTAAATGCTCAAAGCGGGTGGAAAAAGAGGCAAAAAAGAGAGAGAGAGAGGGTGCATCGTTAAGCAAGGAGAGAAAGACACTTTGAAAGTTCTAATTATCAGAGTCTGGGAATACACAACAATGGCCCGAGCAGTGGCGGCCGGCCGGCGCCCTGTGCATGTGAATGACACAAATGCATGTGTGACCGGGGAGAGACATTTACAGAGCTGCGGTGAGACGGAGCAGGGGAGGAAGAGAGAGGGCACAGCTCCTGATGTGTTTACCTCCTCTGCTGATGGGATATTGACTTTTCCCACCAGGTTGGTTAGAAAGGGGACTATTTACGCTGCCACACAGCCGAGTTAGAATGACAACCAGCGTCACTCGGTGCTCTTCGTAAAAGACAACTGTGACCGCCAGCATATCCCATAGCCGGTCAATACGGCAGAGGCACCATTCCACGCCAGTTAGAGATGCAGATAAAGGCTCCTACTTGCTTCCCCACTGAGAATCCAATCAATAACATTTGGAAGGTCTTCTAGGAAAAAGAACTGTACGAGCTGCCACAGGCTGCACTGGGGGTGGGAGCTGTGGGGAGAAAGGGCTCACCCCTTCTTTGTGGTTGTCCTCTCTCTGCGTTGGGCACCTGGGCCACCCATGTTAGGCTTCCATCACTCTGTTTCTCTTAACGCTACACTCACTTGCCACTTTAGAACTCAAGGGAAAACAGGGTTAAATGGTGGAAATCAGTTAACGTAGCCGGTAGAAGCAGACTCCTCTCTGCTCTGGTTCTGGGAGTTGAGGAAGAGGCCGTCAGGCAAGCAGCAGAGATGTGCAGCCATCCTGCCCCATCCACAGAGATGCCACAGGCCA